>NW_023665520.1:2500-77793 GCF_014743375.2 Drosophila subpulchrella
ACAGACAGACAGACAGACAGACAGACAGACAAAGACAGACAGACAGACAGACAGACAGACAGACAGACAGACAGACAGACAGACAGACAGACAGACAGACAGACAGACAGACAGACAGACAGACAGACAGACAGACAGACAGACAGACAGACAGACAGACAGACAGACAGACAGACAGACAGACAGACAGACAGACAGACAGACAGACAGACAGACAGACAGACAGACAGACAGACAGACAGACAGACAGACAGACAGACAGACAGACAGACAGACAGACAGACAGACAGACAGACAGACAGACAGACAGACAGACAGACAGACAGACAGACAGACAGACAGACAGACAGACAGACAGACAGACAGACAGACAGACAGACAGACAGACAGACAGACAGACAGACAGACAGACAGACAGACAGACAGACAGACAGACAGACGACAGACAGACAGACAGACAGACAGACAGACAGACAGACAGACAGACAGACAGACAGACAGACAGACAGACAGACAGACAGACAGACAGACAGACAGACAGACAGACAGACAGACAGACAGACAGACAGACAGACAGACAGACAGACAGACAGACAGACAGACAGACAGACGACAGACAGACAGACAGACAGACAGACAGACAGACAGACAGACAGACAGACAGACAGACAGACAGACAGACAGACAGACAGACAGACAGACAGACAGACAGACAGACAGACAGACAGACAGACAGACAGACAGACAGACAGACAGACAGACAGACAGACAGACAGACAGACAGACAGACAGACAGACGACAGACAGACAGACAGACAGACAGACAGACAGACAGACAGACAGACAGACAGACAGACAGACAGACAGACAGACAGACAGACAGACAGACAGACAGACAGACAGACAGACAGACAGACAGACAGACAGACAGACAGACAGACAGACAGACAGACAGACAGACAGACAGACAGACAGACAGACAGACAGACAGACAGACAGACAGACAGACAGACAGACAGACAGACAGACAGACAGACAGACAGACAGACAGACAGACAGACAGACAGACAGACAGACAGACAGACAGACAGACAGACAGACAGACAGACAGACAGACAGACAGACAGACAGACAGACAGACAGACAGACAGACAGACAGACAGACAGACAGACAGACAGACAGACAGACAGACAGACAGACAGACAGACAGACAGACAGACAGACAGACAGACAGACAGACAGACAGACAGACAGACAGACAGACAGACAGACAGACAGACAGACAGACAGACAGACAGACAGACAGACAGACAGACAGACAGACAGACAGACAGACAGACAGACAGACAGACAGACAGACAGACAGACAGACAGACAGACAGACAGACAGACAGACAGACAGACAGACAGACAGACAGACAGACAGACAGACAGACAGACAGACAGACAGACAGACAGACAGACAGACAGACAGACAGACAGACAGACAGACAGACAGACAGACAGACAGACAGACAGACAGACAGACAGACAGACAGACAGACAGACAGACAGACAACAGACAGACAGACAGACAGACAGACAGACAGACAGACAGACAGACAGACAGACAGACAGACAGACAGACAGACAGACAGACAGACAGACAGACAGACAGACAGACAGACAGACAGACAGACAGACAGACAGACAGACAGACAGACAGACAGACAGACAGACAGACAGACAGACAGACAGACAGACAGACAGACAGACAGACAGACAGACAGACAGACAGACAGACAGACAGACAGACAGACAGACAGACAGACAGACAGACAGACAGACAGACAGACAGACAGACAGACAGACAGACAGACAGACAGACAGACAGACAGACAGACAGACAGACAGACAGACAGACAGACAGACAGACAGACAGACAGACAGACAGACAGACAGACAGACAGACAGACAGACAGACAGACAGACAGACAGACAGACAGACAGACAGACAGACAGACAGACAGACAGACAGACAGACAGACAGACAGACAGACAGACAGACAGACAGACAGACAGACAGACAGACAGACAGACAGACAGACAGACAGACAGACAGACAGACAGACAGACAGACAGACAGACAGACAGACAGACAGACAGACAGACAGACAGACAGACAGACAGACAGACAGACAGACAGACAGACAGACAGACAGACAGACAGACAGACAGACAGACAGACAGACAGACAGACAGACAGACAGACAGACAGACAGACAGACAGACAGACAGACAGACAGACAGACAGACAGACAGACAGACAGACAGACAGACAGACAGACAGACAGACAGACAGACAGACAGACAGACAGACAGACAGACAGACAGACAGACAGACAGACAGACAGACAGACAGACAGACAGACAGACAGACAGACAGACAGACAGACAGACAGACAGACAGACAGACAGACAGACAGACAGACAGACAGACAGACAGACAGACAGACAGACAGACAGACAGACAGACAGACAGACAGACAGACAGACAGACAGACAGACAGACAGACAGACAGACAGACAGACAGACAGACAGACAGACAGACAGACAGACAGACAGACAGACAGACAGACAGACAGACAGACAGACAGACAGACAGACAGACAGACAGACAGACAGACAGACAGACAGACAGACAGACAGACAGACAGACAGACAGACAGACAGACAGACAGACAGACAGACAGACAGACAGACAGACAGACAGACAGACAGACAGACAGACAGACAGACAGACAGACAGACAGACAGACAGACAGACAGACAGACAGACAGACAGACAGACAGACAGACAGACAGACAGACAGACAGACAGACAGACAGACAGACAGACAGACAGACAGACAGACAGACAGACAGACAGACAGACAGACAGACAGACAGACAGACAGACAGACAGACAGACAGACAGACAGACAGACAGACAGACAGACAGACAGACAGACAGACAGACAGACAGACAGACAGACAGACAGACAGACAGACAGACAGACAGACAGACAGACAGACAGACAGACAGACAGACAGACAGACAGACAGACAGACAGACAGACAGACAGACAGACAGACAGACAGACAGACAGACAGACAGACAGACAGACAGACAGACAGACAGACAGACAGACAGACAGACAGACAGACAGACAGACAGACAGACAGACAGACAGACAGACAGACAGACAGACAGACAGACAGACAGACGACAGACAGACAGACAGACAGACAGACAGACAGACAGACAGACAGACAGACAGACAGACAGACAGACAGACAGACAGACAGACAGACAGACAGACAGACAGACAGACAGACAGACAGACAGACAGACAGACAGACAGACAGACAGACAGACAGACAGACAGACAGACAGACAGACAGACAGACAGACAGACAGACAGACAGACAGACAGACAGACAGACAGACAGACAGACAGACAGACAGACAGACAGACAGACAGACAGACAGACAGACAGACAGACAGACAGACAGACAGACAGACAGACAGACAGACAGACAGACAGACAGACAGACAGACAGACAGACAGACAGACAGACAGACAGACAGACAGACAGACAGACAGACAGACAGACAGACAGACAGACAGACAGACAGACAGACAGACAGACAGACAGACAGACAGACAGACAGACAGACAGACAGACAGACAGACAGACAGACAGACAGACAGACAGACAGACAGACAGACAGACAGACAGACAGACAGACAGACAGACAGACAGACAGACAGACAGACAGACAGACAGACAGACAGACAGACAGACAGACAGACAGACAGACAGACAGACAGACAGACAGACAGACAGACAGACAGACAGACAGACAGACAGACAGACAGACAGACAGACAGACAGACAGACAGACAGACAGACAGACAGACAGACAGACAGACAGACAGACAGACAGACAGACAGACAGACAGACAGACAGACAGACAGACAGACAGACAGACAGACAGACAGACAGACAGACAGACAGACAGACAGACAGACAGACAGACAGACAGACAGACAGACAGACAGACAGACAGACAGACAGACAGACAGACAGACAGACAGACAGACAGACAGACAGACAGACAGACAGACAGACAGACAGACAGACAGACAGACAGACAGACAGACAGACAGACAGACAGACAGACAGACAGACAGACAGACAGACAGACAGACAGACAGACAGACAGACAGACAGACAGACAGACAGACAGACAGACAGACAGACAGACAGACAGACAGACAGACAGACAGACAGACAGACAGACAGACAGACAGACAGACAGACAGACAGACAGACAGACAGACAGACAGACAGACAGACAGACAGACAGACAGACAGACAGACAGACAGACAGACAGACAGACAGACAGACAGACAGACAGACAGACAGACAGACAGACAGACAGACAGACAGACAGACAGACAGACAGACAGACAGACAGACAGACAGACAGACAGACAGACAGACAGACAGACAGACAGACAGACAGACAGACAGACAGACAGACAGACAGACAGACAGACAGACAGACAGACAGACAGACAGACAGACAGACAGACAGACAGACAGACAGACAGACAGACAGACAGACAGACAGACAGACAGACAGACAGACAGACAGACAGACAGACAGACAGACAGACAGACAGACAGACAGACAGACAGACAGACAGACAGACAGACAGACAGACAGACAGACAGACAGACAGACAGACAGACAGACAGACAGACAGACAGACAGACAGACAGACAGACAGACAGACAGACAGACAGACAGACAGACAGACAGACAGACAGACAGACAGACAGACAGACAGACAGACAGACAGACAGACAGACAGACAGACAGACAGACAGACAGACAGACAGACAGACAGACAGACAGACAGACAGACAGACAGACAGACAGACAGACAGACAGACAGACAGACAGACAGACAGACAGACAGACAGACAGACAGACAGACAGACAGACAGACAGACAGACAGACAGACAGACAGACAGACAGACAGACAGACAGACAGACAGACAGACAGACAGACAGACAGACAGACAGACAGACAGACAGACAGACAGACAGACAGACAGACAGACAGACAGACAGACAGACAGACAGACAGACAGACAGACAGACAGACAGACAGACAGACAGACAGACAGACAGACAGACAGACAGACAGACAGACAGACAGACAGACAGACAGACAGACAGACAGACAGACAGACAGACAGACAGACAGACAGACAGACAGACAGACAGACAGACAGACAGACAGACAGACAGACAGACAGACAGACAGACAGACAGACAGACAGACAGACAGACAGACAGACAGACAGACAGACAGACAGACAGACAGACAGACAGACAGACAGACAGACAGACAGACAGACAGACAGACAGACAGACAGACAGACAGACAGACAGACAGACAGACAGACAGACAGACAGACAGACAGACAGACAGACAGACAGACAGACAGACAGACAGACAGACAGACAGACAGACAGACAGACAGACAGACAGACAGACAGACAGACAGACAGACAGACAGACAGACAGACAGACAGACAGACAGACAGACAGACAGACAGACAGACAGACAGACAGACAGACAGACAGACAGACAGACAGACAGACAGACAGACAGACAGACAGACAGACAGACAGACAGACAGACAGACAGACAGACAGACAGACAGACAGACAGACAGACAGACAGACAGACAGACAGACAGACAGACAGACAGACAGACAGACAGACAGACAGACAGACAGACAGACAGACAGACAGACAGACAGACAGACAGACAGACAGACAGACAGACAGACAGACAGACGACAGACAGACAGACAGACAGACAGACAGACAGACAGACAGACAGACAGACAGACAGACAGACAGACAGACAGACAGACAGACAGACAGACAGACAGACAGACAGACAGACAGACAGACAGACAGACAGACAGACAGACAGACAGACAGACAGACAGACAGACAGACAGACAGACAGACAGACAGACAGACAGACAGACAGACAGACAGACAGACAGACAGACAGACAGACAGACAGACAGACAGACAGACAGACAGACAGACAGACAGACAGACAGACAGACAGACAGACAGACAGACAGACAGACAGACAGACAGACAGACAGACAGACAGACAGACAGACAGACAGACAGACAGACAGACAGACAGACAGACAGACAGACAGACAGACAGACAGACAGACAGACAGACAGACAGACAGACAGACAGACAGACAGACAGACAGACAGACAGACAGACAGACAGACAGACAGACAGACAGACAGACAGACAGACAGACAGACAGACAGACAGACAGACAGACAGACAGACAGACAGACAGACAGACAGACAGACAGACAGACAGACAGACAGACAGACAGACAGACAGACAGACAGACAGACAGACAGACAGACAGACAGACAGACAGACAGACAGACAGACAGACAGACAGACAGACAGACAGACAGACAGACAGACAGACAGACAGACAGACAGACAGACAGACAGACAGACAGACAGACAGACAGACAGACAGACAGACAGACAGACAGACAGACAGACAGACAGACAGACAGACAGACAGACAGACAGACAGACAGACAGACAGACAGACAGACAGACAGACAGACAGACAGACAGACAGACAGACAGACAGACAGACAGACAGACAGACAGACAGACAGACAGACAGACAGACAGACAGACAGACAGACAGACAGACAGACAGACAGACAGACAGACAGACAGACAGACAGACAGACAGACAGACAGACAGACAGACAGACAGACAGACAGACAGACAGACAGACAGACAGACAGACAGACAGACAGACAGACAGACAGACAGACAGACAGACAGACAGACAGACAGACAGACAGACAGACAGACAGACAGACAGACAGACAGACAGACAGACAGACAGACAGACAGACAGACAGACAGACAGACAGACAGACAGACAGACAGACAGACAGACAGACAGACAGACAGACAGACAGACAGACAGACAGACAGACAGACAGACAGACAGACAGACAGACAGACAGACAGACAGACAGACAGACAGACAGACAGACAGACAGACAGACAGACAGACAGACAGACAGACAGACAGACAGACAGACAGACAGACAGACAGACAGACAGACAGACAGACAGACAGACAGACAGACAGACAGACAGACAGACAGACAGACAGACAGACAGACAGACAGACAGACAGACAGACAGACAGACAGACAGACAGACAGACAGACAGACAGACAGACAGACAGACAGACAGACAGACAGACAGACAGACAGACAGACAGACAGACAGACAGACAGACAGACAGACAGACAGACAGACAGACAGACAGACAGACAGACAGACAGACAGACAGACAGACAGACAGACAGACAGACAGACAGACAGACAGACAGACAGACAGACAGACAGACAGACAGACAGACAGACAGACAGACAGACAGACAGACAGACAGACAGACAGACAGACAGACAGACAGACAGACAGACAGACAGACAGACAGACAGACAGACAGACAGACAGACAGACAGACAGACAGACAGACAGACAGACAGACAGACAGACAGACAGACAGACAGACAGACAGACAGACAGACAGACACAGACAGACAGACAGACAGACAGACAGACAGACAGACAGACAGACAGACAGACAGACAGACAGACAGACAGACAGACAGACAGACAGACAGACAGACAGACAGACAGACAGACAGACAGACAGACAGACAGACAGACAGACAGACAGACAGACAGACAGACAGACAGACAGACAGACAGACAGACAGACAGACAGACAGACAGACAGACAGACAGACAGACAGACAGACAGACAGACAGACAGACAGACAGACAGACAGACAGACAGACAGACAGACAGACAGACAGACAGACAGACAGACAGACAGACAGACAGACAGACAGACAGACAGACAGACAGACAGACAGACAGACAGACAGACAGACAGACAGACAGACAGACAGACAGACAGACAGACAGACAGACAGACAGACAGACAGACAGACAGACAGACAGACAGACAGACAGACAGACAGACAGACAGACAGACAGACAGACAGACAGACAGACAGACAGACAGACAGACAGACAGACAGACAGACAGACAGACAGACAGACAGACAGACAGACAGACAGACAGACAGACAGACAGACAGACAGACAGACAGACAGACAGACAGACAGACAGACAGACAGACAGACAGACAGACAGACAGACAGACAGACAGACAGACAGACAGACAGACAGACAGACAGACAGACAGACAGACAGACAGACAGACAGACAGACAGACAGACAGACAGACAGACAGACAGACAGACAGACAGACAGACAGACAGACAGACAGACAGACAGACAGACAGACAGACAGACAGACAGACAGACAGACAGACAGACAGACAGACAGACAGACAGACAGACAGACAGACAGACAGACAGACAGACAGACAGACAGACAGACAGACAGACAGACAGACAGACAGACAGACAGACAGACAGACAGACAGACAGACAGACAGACAGACAGACAGACAGACAGACAGACAGACAGACAGACAGACAGACAGACAGACAGACAGACAGACAGACAGACAGACAGACAGACAGACAGACAGACAGACAGACAGACAGACAGACAGACAGACAGACAGACAGACAGACAGACAGACAGACAGACAGACAGACAGACAGACAGACAGACAGACAGACAGACAGACAGACAGACAGACAGACAGACAGACAGACAGACAGACAGACAGACAGACAGACAGACAGACAGACAGACAGACAGACAGACAGACAGACAGACAGACAGACAGACAGACAGACAGACAGACAGACAGACAGACAGACAGACAGACAGACAGACAGACAGACAGACAGACAGACAGACAGACAGACAGACAGACAGACAGACAGACAGACAGACAGACAGACAGACAGACAGACAGACAGACAGACAGACAGACAGACAGACAGACAGACAGACAGACAGACAGACAGACAGACAGACAGACAGACAGACAGACAGACAGACAGACAGACAGACAGACAGACAGACAGACAGACAGACAGACAGACAGACAGACAGACAGACAGACAGACAGACAGACAGACAGACAGACAGACAGACAGACAGACAGACAGACAGACAGACAGACAGACAGACAGACAGACAGACAGACAGACAGACAGACAGACAGACAGACAGACAGACAGACAGACAGACAGACAGACAGACAGACAGACAGACAGACAGACAGACAGACAGACAGACAGACAGACAGACAGACAGACAGACAGACAGACAGACAGACAGACAGACAGACAGACAGACAGACAGACAGACAGACAGACAGACAGACAGACAGACAGACAGACAGACAGACAGACAGACAGACAGACAGACAGACAGACAGACAGACAGACAGACAGACAGACAGACAGACAGACAGACAGACAGACAGACAGACAGACAGACAGACAGACAGACAGACAGACAGACAGACAGACAGACAGACAGACAGACAGACAGACAGACAGACAGACAGACAGACAGACAGACAGACAGACAGACAGACAGACAGACAGACAGACAGACAGACAGACAGACAGACAGACAGACAGACAGACAGACAGACAGACAGACAGACAGACAGACAGACAGACAGACAGACAGACAGACAGACAGACAGACAGACAGACAGACAGACAGACAGACAGACAGACAGACAGACAGACAGACAGACAGACAGACAGACAGACAGACAGACAGACAGACAGACAGACAGACAGACAGACAGACAGACAGACAGACAGACAGACAGACAGACAGACAGACAGACAGACAGACAGACAGACAGACAGACAGACAGACAGACAGACAGACAGACAGACAGACAGACAGACAGACAGACAGACAGACAGACAGACAGACAGACAGACAGACAGACAGACAGACAGACAGACAGACAGACAGACAGACAGACAGACAGACAGACAGACAGACAGACAGACAGACAGACAGACAGACAGACAGACAGACAGACAGACAGACAGACAGACAGACAGACAGACAGACAGACAGACAGACAGACAGACAGACAGACAGACAGACAGACAGACAGACAGACAGACAGACAGACAGACAGACAGACAGACAGACAGACAGACAGACAGACAGACAGACAGACAGACAGACAGACAGACAGACAGACAGACAGACAGACAGACAGACAGACAGACAGACAGACAGACAGACAGACAGACAGACAGACAGACAGACAGACAGACAGACAGACAGACAGACAGACAGACAGACAGACAGACAGACAGACAGACAGACAGACAGACAGACAGACAGACAGACAGACAGACAGACAGACAGACAGACAGACAGACAGACAGACAGACAGACAGACAGACAGACAGACAGACAGACAGACAGACAGACAGACAGACAGACAGACAGACAGACAGACAGACAGACAGACAGACAGACAGACAGACAGACAGACAGACAGACAGACAGACAGACAGACAGACAGACAGACAGACAGACAGACAGACAGACAGACAGACAGACAGACAGACAGACAGACAGACAGACAGACAGACAGACAGACAGACAGACAGACAGACAGACAGACAGACAGACAGACAGACAGACAGACAGACAGACAGACAGACAGACAGACAGACAGACAGACAGACAGACAGACAGACAGACAGACAGACAGACAGACAGACAGACAGACAGACAGACAGACAGACAGACAGACAGACAGACAGACAGACAGACAGACAGACAGACAGACAGACAGACAGACAGACAGACAGACAGACAGACAGACAGACAGACAGACAGACAGACAGACAGACAGACAGACAGACAGACAGACAGACAGACAGACAGACAGACAGACAGACAGACAGACAGACAGACAGACAGACAGACAGACAGACACAGACAGACAGACAGACAGACAGACAGACAGACAGACAGACAGACAGACAGACAGACAGACAGACAGACAGACAGACAGACAGACAGACAGACAGACAGACAGACAGACAGACAGACAGACAGACAGACAGACAGACAGACAGACAGACAGACAGACAGACAGACAGACAGACAGACAGACAGACAGACAGACAGACAGACAGACAGACAGACAGACAGACAGACAGACAGACAGACAGACAGACAGACAGACAGACAGACAGACAGACAGACAGACAGACAGACAGACAGACAGACAGACAGACAGACAGACAGACAGACAGACAGACAGACAGACAGACAGACAGACAGACAGACAGACAGACAGACAGACAGACAGACAGACAGACAGACAGACAGACAGACAGACAGACAGACAGACAGACAGACAGACAGACAGACAGACAGACAGACAGACAGACAGACAGACAGACAGACAGACAGACAGACAGACAGACAGACAGACAGACAGACAGACAGACAGACAGACAGACAGACAGACAGACAGACAGACAGACAGACAGACAGACAGACAGACAGACAGACAGACAGACAGACAGACAGACAGACAGACAGACAGACAGACAGACAGACAGACAGACAGACAGACAGACAGACAGACAGACAGACAGACAGACAGACAGACAGACAGACAGACAGACAGACAGACAGACAGACAGACAGACAGACAGACAGACAGACAGACAGACAGACAGACAGACAGACAGACAGACAGACAGACAGACAGACAGACAGACAGACAGACAGACAGACAGACAGACAGACAGACAGACAGACAGACAGACAGACAGACAGACAGACAGACAGACAGACAGACAGACAGACAGACAGACAGACAGACAGACAGACAGACAGACAGACAGACAGACAGACAGACAGACAGACAGACAGACAGACAGACAGACAGACAGACAGACAGACAGACAGACAGACAGACAGACAGACAGACAGACAGACAGACAGACAGACAGACAGACAGACAGACAGACAGACAGACACAGACAGACAGACAGACAGACAGACAGACAGACAGACAGACAGACAGACAGACAGACAGACAGACAGACAGACAGACAGACAGACAGACAGACAGACAGACAGACAGACAGACAGACAGACAGACAGACAGACAGACAGACAGACAGACAGACAGACAGACAGACAGACAGACAGACAGACAGACAGACAGACAGACAGACAGACAGACAGACAGACAGACAGACAGACAGACAGACAGACAGACAGACAGACAGACAGACAGACAGACAGACAGACAGACAGACAGACAGACAGACAGACAGACAGACAGACAGACAGACAGACAGACAGACAGACAGACAGACAGACAGACAGACAGACAGACAGACAGACAGACAGACAGACAGACAGACAGACAGACAGACAGACAGACAGACAGACAGACAGACAGACAGACAGACAGACAGACAGACAGACAGACAGACAGACAGACAGACAGACAGACAGACAGACAGACAGACAGACAGACAGACAGACAGACAGACAGACAGACAGACAGACAGACAGACAGACAGACAGACAGACAGACAGACAGACAGACAGACAGACAGACAGACAGACAGACAGACAGACAGACAGACAGACAGACAGACAGACAGACAGACAGACAGACAGACAGACAGACAGACAGACAGACAGACAGACAGACAGACAGACAGACAGACAGACAGACAGACAGACAGACAGACAGACAGACAGACAGACAGACAGACAGACAGACAGACAGACAGACAGACAGACAGACAGACAGACAGACAGACAGACAGACAGACAGACAGACAGACAGACAGACAGACAGACAGACAGACAGACAGACAGACAGACAGACAGACAGACAGACAGACAGACAGACAGACAGACAGACAGACAGACAGACAGACAGACAGACAGACAGACAGACAGACAGACAGACAGACAGACAGACAGACAGACAGACAGACAGACAGACAGACAGACAGACAGACAGACAGACAGACAGACAGACAGACAGACAGACAGACAGACAGACAGACAGACAGACAGACAGACAGACAGACAGACAGACAGACAGACAGACAGACAGACAGACAGACAGACAGACAGACAGACAGACAGACAGACAGACAGACAGACAGACAGACAGACAGACAGACAGACAGACAGACAGACAGACAGACAGACAGACAGACAGACAGACAGACAGACAGACAGACAGACAGACAGACAGACAGACAGACAGACAGACAGACAGACAGACAGACAGACAGACAGACAGACAGACAGACAGACAGACAGACAGACAGACAGACAGACAGACAGACAGACAGACAGACAGACAGACAGACAGACAGACAGACAGACAGACAGACAGACAGACAGACAGACAGACAGACAGACAGACAGACAGACAGACAGACAGACAGACAGACAGACAGACAGACAGACAGACAGACAGACAGACAGACAGACAGACAGACAGACAGACAGACAGACAGACAGACAGACAGACAGACAGACAGACAGACAGACAGACAGACAGACAGACAGACAGACAGACAGACAGACAGACAGACAGACAGACAGACAGACAGACAGACAGACAGACAGACAGACAGACAGACAGACAGACAGACAGACAGACAGACAGACAGACAGACAGACAGACAGACAGACAGACAGACAGACAGACAGACAGACAGACAGACAGACAGACAGACAGACAGACAGACAGACAGACAGACAGACAGACAGACAGACAGACAGACAGACAGACAGACAGACAGACAGACAGACAGACAGACAGACAGACAGACAGACAGACAGACAGACAGACAGACAGACAGACAGACAGACAGACAGACAGACAGACAGACAGACAGACAGACAGACAGACAGACAGACAGACAGACAGACAGACAGACAGACAGACAGACAGACAGACAGACAGACAGACAGACAGACAGACAGACAGACAGACAGACAGACAGACAGACAGACAGACAGACAGACAGACAGACAGACAGACAGACAGACAGACAGACAGACAGACAGACAGACAGACAGACAGACAGACAGACAGACAGACAGACAGACAGACAGACAGACAGACAGACAGACAGACAGACAGACAGACAGACAGACAGACAGACAGACAGACAGACAGACAGACAGACAGACAGACAGACAGACAGACAGACAGACAGACAGACAGACAGACAGACAGACAGACAGACAGACAGACAGACAGACAGACAGACAGACAGACAGACAGACAGACAGACAGACAGACAGACAGACAGACAGACAGACAGACAGACAGACAGACAGACAGACAGACAGACAGACAGACAGACAGACAGACAGACAGACAGACAGACAGACAGACAGACAGACAGACAGACAGACAGACAGACAGACAGACAGACAGACAGACAGACAGACAGACAGACAGACAGACAGACAGACAGACAGACAGACAGACAGACAGACAGACAGACAGACAGACAGACAGACAGACAGACAGACAGACAGACAGACAGACAGACAGACAGACAGACAGACAGACAGACAGACAGACAGACAGACAGACAGACAGACAGACAGACAGACAGACAGACAGACAGACAGACAGACAGACAGACAGACAGACAGACAGACAGACAGACAGACAGACAGACAGACAGACAGACAGACAGACAGACAGACAGACAGACAGACAGACAGACAGACAGACAGACAGACAGACAGACAGACAGACAGACAGACAGACAGACAGACAGACAGACAGACAGACAGACAGACAGACAGACAGACAGACAGACAGACAGACAGACAGACAGACAGACAGACAGACAGACAGACAGACAGACAGACAGACAGACAGACAGACAGACAGACAGACAGACAGACAGACAGACAGACAGACAGACAGACAGACAGACAGACAGACAGACAGACAGACAGACAGACAGACAGACAGACAGACAGACAGACAGACAGACAGACAGACAGACAGACAGACAGACAGACAGACAGACAGACAGACAGACAGACAGACAGACAGACAGACAGACAGACAGACAGACAGACAGACAGACAGACAGACAGACAGACAGACAGACAGACAGACAGACAGACAGACAGACAGACAGACAGACAGACAGACAGACAGACAGACAGACAGACAGACAGACAGACAGACAGACAGACAGACAGACAGACAGACAGACAGACAGACAGACAGACAGACAGACAGACAGACAGACAGACAGACAGACAGACAGACAGACAGACAGACAGACAGACAGACAGACAGACAGACAGACAGACAGACAGACAGACAGACAGACAGACAGACAGACAGACAGACAGACAGACAGACAGACAGACAGACAGACAGACAGACAGACAGACAGACAGACAGACAGACAGACAGACAGACAGACAGACAGACAGACAGACAGACAGACAGACAGACAGACAGACAGACAGACAGACAGACAGACAGACAGACAGACAGACAGACAGACAGACAGACAGACAGACAGACAGACAGACAGACAGACAGACAGACAGACAGACAGACAGACAGACAGACAGACAGACAGACAGACAGACAGACAGACAGACAGACAGACAGACAGACAGACAGACAGACAGACAGACAGACAGACAGACAGACAGACAGACAGACAGACAGACAGACAGACAGACAGACAGACAGACAGACAGACAGACAGACAGACAGACAGACAGACAGACAGACAGACAGACAGACAGACAGACAGACAGACAGACAGACAGACAGACAGACAGACAGACAGACAGACAGACAGACAGACAGACAGACAGACAGACAGACAGACAGACAGACAGACAGACAGACAGACAGACAGACAGACAGACAGACAGACAGACAGACAGACAGACAGACAGACAGACAGACAGACAGACAGACAGACAGACAGACAGACAGACAGACAGACAGACAGACAGACAGACAGACAGACAGACAGACAGACAGACAGACAGACAGACAGACAGACAGACAGACAGACAGACAGACAGACAGACAGACAGACAGACAGACAGACAGACAGACAGACAGACAGACAGACAGACAGACAGACAGACAGACAGACAGACAGACAGACAGACAGACAGACAGACAGACAGACAGACAGACAGACAGACAGACAGACAGACAGACAGACAGACAGACAGACAGACAGACAGACAGACAGACAGACAGACAGACAGACAGACAGACAGACAGACAGACAGACAGACAGACAGACAGACAGACAGACAGACAGACAGACAGACAGACAGACAGACAGACAGACAGACAGACAGACAGACAGACAGACAGACAGACAGACAGACAGACAGACAGACAGACAGACAGACAGACAGACAGACAGACAGACAGACAGACAGACAGACAGACAGACAGACAGACAGACAGACAGACAGACAGACAGACAGACAGACAGACAGACAGACAGACAGACAGACAGACAGACAGACAGACAGACAGACAGACAGACAGACAGACAGACAGACAGACAGACAGACAGACAGACAGACAGACAGACAGACAGACAGACAGACAGACAGACAGACAGACAGACAGACAGACAGACAGACAGACAGACAGACAGACAGACAGACAGACAGACAGACAGACAGACAGACAGACAGACAGACAGACAGACAGACAGACAGACAGACAGACAGACAGACAGACAGACAGACAGACAGACAGACAGACAGACAGACAGACAGACAGACAGACAGACAGACAGACAGACAGACAGACAGACAGACAGACAGACAGACAGACAGACAGACAGACAGACAGACAGACAGACAGACAGACAGACAGACAGACAGACAGACAGACAGACAGACAGACAGACAGACAGACAGACAGACAGACAGACAGACAGACAGACAGACAGACAGACAGACAGACAGACAGACAGACAGACAGACAGACAGACAGACAGACAGACAGACAGACAGACAGACAGACAGACAGACAGACAGACAGACAGACAGACAGACAGACAGACAGACAGACAGACAGACAGACAGACAGACAGACAGACAGACAGACAGACAGACAGACAGACAGACAGACAGACAGACAGACAGACAGACAGACAGACAGACAGACAGACAGACAGACAGACAGACAGACAGACAGACAGACAGACAGACAGACAGACAGACAGACAGACAGACAGACAGACAGACAGACAGACAGACAGACAGACAGACAGACAGACAGACAGACAGACAGACAGACAGACAGACAGACAGACAGACAGACAGACAGACAGACAGACAGACAGACAGACAGACAGACAGACAGACAGACAGACAGACAGACAGACAGACAGACAGACAGACAGACAGACAGACAGACAGACAGACAGACAGACAGACAGACAGACAGACAGACAGACAGACAGACAGACAGACAGACAGACAGACAGACAGACAGACAGACAGACAGACAGACAGACAGACAGACAGACAGACAGACAGACAGACAGACAGACAGACAGACAGACAGACAGACAGACAGACAGACAGACAGACAGACAGACAGACAGACAGACAGACAGACAGACAGACAGACAGACAGACAGACAGACAGACAGACAGACAGACAGACAGACAGACAGACAGACAGACAGACAGACAGACAGACAGACAGACAGACAGACAGACAGACAGACAGACAGACAGACAGACAGACAGACAGACAGACAGACAGACAGACAGACAGACAGACAGACAGACAGACAGACAGACAGACAGACAGACAGACAGACAGACAGACAGACAGACAGACAGACAGACAGACAGACAGACAGACAGACAGACAGACAGACAGACAGACAGACAGACAGACAGACAGACAGACAGACAGACAGACAGACAGACAGACAGACAGACAGACAGACAGACAGACAGACAGACAGACAGACAGACAGACAGACAGACAGACAGACAGACAGACAGACAGACAGACAGACAGACAGACAGACAGACAGACAGACAGACAGACAGACAGACAGACAGACAGACAGACAGACAGACAGACAGACAGACAGACAGACAGACAGACAGACAGACAGACAGACAGACAGACAGACAGACAGACAGACAGACAGACAGACAGACAGACAGACAGACAGACAGACAGACAGACAGACAGACAGACAGACAGACAGACAGACAGACAGACAGACAGACAGACAGACAGACAGACAGACAGACAGACAGACAGACAGACAGACAGACAGACAGACAGACAGACAGACAGACAGACAGACAGACAGACAGACAGACAGACAGACAGACAGACAGACAGACAGACAGACAGACAGACAGACAGACAGACAGACAGACAGACAGACAGACAGACAGACAGACAGACAGACAGACAGACAGACAGACAGACAGACAGACAGACAGACAGACAGACAGACAGACAGACAGACAGACAGACAGACAGACAGACAGACAGACAGACAGACAGACAGACAGACAGACAGACAGACAGACAGACAGACAGACAGACAGACAGACAGACAGACAGACAGACAGACAGACAGACAGACAGACAGACAGACAGACAGACAGACAGACAGACAGACAGACAGACAGACAGACAGACAGACAGACAGACAGACAGACAGACAGACAGACAGACAGACAGACAGACAGACAGACAGACAGACAGACAGACAGACAGACAGACAGACAGACAGACAGACAGACAGACAGACAGACAGACAGACAGACAGACAGACAGACAGACAGACAGACAGACAGACAGACAGACAGACAGACAGACAGACAGACAGACAGACAGACAGACAGACAGACAGACAGACAGACAGACAGACAGACAGACAGACAGACAGACAGACAGACAGACAGACAGACAGACAGACAGACAGACAGACAGACAGACAGACAGACAGACAGACAGACAGACAGACAGACAGACAGACAGACAGACAGACAGACAGACAGACAGACAGACAGACAGACAGACAGACAGACAGACAGACAGACAGACAGACAGACAGACAGACAGACAGACAGACAGACAGACAGACAGACAGACAGACAGACAGACAGACAGACAGACAGACAGACAGACAGACAGACAGACAGACAGACAGACAGACAGACAGACAGACAGACAGACAGACAGACAGACAGACAGACAGACAGACAGACAGACAGACAGACAGACAGACAGACAGACAGACAGACAGACAGACAGACAGACAGACAGACAGACAGACAGACAGACAGACAGACAGACAGACAGACAGACAGACAGACAGACAGACAGACAGACAGACAGACAGACAGACAGACAGACAGACAGACAGACAGACAGACAGACAGACAGACAGACAGACAGACAGACAGACAGACAGACAGACAGACAGACAGACAGACAGACAGACAGACAGACAGACAGACAGACAGACAGACAGACAGACAGACAGACAGACAGACAGACAGACAGACAGACAGACAGACAGACAGACAGACAGACAGACAGACAGACAGACAGACAGACAGACAGACAGACAGACAGACAGACAGACAGACAGACAGACAGACAGACAGACAGACAGACAGACAGACAGACAGACAGACAGACAGACAGACAGACAGACAGACAGACAGACAGACAGACAGACAGACAGACAGACAGACAGACAGACAGACAGACAGACAGACAGACAGACAGACAGACAGACAGACAGACAGACAGACAGACAGACAGACAGACAGACAGACAGACAGACAGACAGACAGACAGACAGACAGACAGACAGACAGACAGACAGACAGACAGACAGACAGACAGACAGACAGACAGACAGACAGACAGACAGACAGACAGACAGACAGACAGACAGACAGACAGACAGACAGACAGACAGACAGACAGACAGACAGACAGACAGACAGACAGACAGACAGACAGACAGACAGACAGACAGACAGACAGACAGACAGACAGACAGACAGACAGACAGACAGACAGACAGACAGACAGACAGACAGACAGACAGACAGACAGACAGACAGACAGACAGACAGACAGACAGACAGACAGACAGACAGACAGACAGACAGACAGACAGACAGACAGACAGACAGACAGACAGACAGACAGACAGACAGACAGACAGACAGACAGACAGACAGACAGACAGACAGACAGACAGACAGACAGACAGACAGACAGACAGACAGACAGACAGACAGACAGACAGACAGACAGACAGACAGACAGACAGACAGACAGACAGACAGACAGACAGACAGACAGACAGACAGACAGACAGACAGACAGACAGACAGACAGACAGACAGACAGACAGACAGACAGACAGACAGACAGACAGACAGACAGACAGACAGACAGACAGACAGACAGACAGACAGACAGACAGACAGACAGACAGACAGACAGACAGACAGACAGACAGACAGACAGACAGACAGACAGACAGACAGACAGACAGACAGACAGACAGACAGACAGACAGACAGACAGACAGACAGACAGACAGACAGACAGACAGACAGACAGACAGACAGACAGACAGACAGACAGACAGACAGACAGACAGACAGACAGACAGACAGACAGACAGACAGACAGACAGACAGACAGACAGACAGACAGACAGACAGACAGACAGACAGACAGACAGACAGACAGACAGACAGACAGACAGACAGACAGACAGACAGACAGACAGACAGACAGACAGACAGACAGACAGACAGACAGACAGACAGACAGACAGACAGACAGACAGACAGACAGACAGACAGACAGACAGACAGACAGACAGACAGACAGACAGACAGACAGACAGACAGACAGACAGACAGACAGACAGACAGACAGACAGACAGACAGACAGACAGACAGACAGACAGACAGACAGACAGACAGACAGACAGACAGACAGACAGACAGACAGACAGACAGACAGACAGACAGACAGACAGACAGACAGACAGACAGACAGACAGACAGACAGACAGACAGACAGACAGACAGACAGACAGACAGACAGACAGACAGACAGACAGACAGACAGACAGACAGACAGACAGACAGACAGACAGACAGACAGACAGACAGACAGACAGACAGACAGACAGACAGACAGACAGACAGACAGACAGACAGACAGACAGACAGACAGACAGACAGACAGACAGACAGACAGACAGACAGACAGACAGACAGACAGACAGACAGACAGACAGACAGACAGACAGACAGACAGACAGACAGACAGACAGACAGACAGACAGACAGACAGACAGACAGACAGACAGACAGACAGACAGACAGACAGACAGACAGACAGACAGACAGACAGACAGACAGACAGACAGACAGACAGACAGACAGACAGACAGACAGACAGACAGACAGACAGACAGACAGACAGACAGACAGACAGACAGACAGACAGACAGACAGACAGACAGACAGACAGACAGACAGACAGACAGACAGACAGACAGACAGACAGACAGACAGACAGACAGACAGACAGACAGACAGACAGACAGACAGACAGACAGACAGACAGACAGACAGACAGACAGACAGACAGACAGACAGACAGACAGACAGACAGACAGACAGACAGACAGACAGACAGACAGACAGACAGACAGACAGACAGACAGACAGACAGACAGACAGACAGACAGACAGACAGACAGACAGACAGACAGACAGACAGACAGACAGACAGACAGACAGACAGACAGACAGACAGACAGACAGACAGACAGACAGACAGACAGACAGACAGACAGACAGACAGACAGACAGACAGACAGACAGACAGACAGACAGACAGACAGACAGACAGACAGACAGACAGACAGACAGACAGACAGACAGACAGACAGACAGACAGACAGACAGACAGACAGACAGACAGACAGACAGACAGACAGACAGACAGACAGACAGACAGACAGACAGACAGACAGACAGACAGACAGACAGACAGACAGACAGACAGACAGACAGACAGACAGACAGACAGACAGACAGACAGACAGACAGACAGACAGACAGACAGACAGACAGACAGACAGACAGACAGACAGACAGACAGACAGACAGACAGACAGACAGACAGACAGACAGACAGACAGACAGACAGACAGACAGACAGACAGACAGACAGACAGACAGACAGACAGACAGACAGACAGACAGACAGACAGACAGACAGACAGACAGACAGACAGACAGACAGACAGACAGACAGACAGACAGACAGACAGACAGACAGACAGACAGACAGACAGACAGACAGACAGACAGACAGACAGACAGACAGACAGACAGACAGACAGACAGACAGACAGACAGACAGACAGACAGACAGACAGACAGACAGACAGACAGACAGACAGACAGACAGACAGACAGACAGACAGACAGACAGACAGACAGACAGACAGACAGACAGACAGACAGACAGACAGACAGACAGACAGACAGACAGACAGACAGACAGACAGACAGACAGACAGACAGACAGACAGACAGACAGACAGACAGACAGACAGACAGACAGACAGACAGACAGACAGACAGACAGACAGACAGACAGACAGACAGACAGACAGACAGACAGACAGACAGACAGACAGACAGACAGACAGACAGACAGACAGACAGACAGACAGACAGACAGACAGACAGACAGACAGACAGACAGACAGACAGACAGACAGACAGACAGACAGACAGACAGACAGACAGACAGACAGACAGACAGACAGACAGACAGACAGACAGACAGACAGACAGACAGACAGACAGACAGACAGACAGACAGACAGACAGACAGACAGACAGACAGACAGACAGACAGACAGACAGACAGACAGACAGACAGACAGACAGACAGACAGACAGACAGACAGACAGACAGACAGACAGACAGACAGACAGACAGACAGACAGACAGACAGACAGACAGACAGACAGACAGACAGACAGACAGACAGACAGACAGACAGACAGACAGACAGACAGACAGACAGACAGACAGACAGACAGACAGACAGACAGACAGACAGACAGACAGACAGACAGACAGACAGACAGACAGACAGACAGACAGACAGACAGACAGACAGACAGACAGACAGACAGACAGACAGACAGACAGACAGACAGACAGACAGACAGACAGACAGACAGACAGACAGACAGACAGACAGACAGACAGACAGACAGACAGACAGACAGACAGACAGACAGACAGACAGACAGACAGACAGACAGACAGACAGACAGACAGACAGACAGACAGACAGACAGACAGACAGACAGACAGACAGACAGACAGACAGACAGACAGACAGACAGACAGACAGACAGACAGACAGACAGACAGACAGACAGACAGACAGACAGACAGACAGACAGACAGACAGACAGACAGACAGACAGACAGACAGACAGACAGACAGACAGACAGACAGACAGACAGACAGACAGACAGACAGACAGACAGACAGACAGACAGACAGACAGACAGACAGACAGACAGACAGACAGACAGACAGACAGACAGACAGACAGACAGACAGACAGACAGACAGACAGACAGACAGACAGACAGACAGACAGACAGACAGACAGACAGACAGACAGACAGACAGACAGACAGACAGACAGACAGACAGACAGACAGACAGACAGACAGACAGACAGACAGACAGACAGACAGACAGACAGACAGACAGACAGACAGACAGACAGACAGACAGACAGACAGACAGACAGACAGACAGACAGACAGACAGACAGACAGACAGACAGACAGACAGACAGACAGACAGACAGACAGACAGACAGACAGACAGACAGACAGACAGACAGACAGACAGACAGACAGACAGACAGACAGACAGACAGACAGACAGACAGACAGACAGACAGACAGACAGACAGACAGACAGACAGACAGACAGACAGACAGACAGACAGACAGACAGACAGACAGACAGACAGACAGACAGACAGACAGACAGACAGACAGACAGACAGACAGACAGACAGACAGACAGACAGACAGACAGACAGACAGACAGACAGACAGACAGACAGACAGACAGACAGACAGACAGACAGACAGACAGACAGACAGACAGACAGACAGACAGACAGACAGACAGACAGACAGACAGACAGACAGACAGACAGACAGACAGACAGACAGACAGACAGACAGACAGACAGACAGACAGACAGACAGACAGACAGACAGACAGACAGACAGACAGACAGACAGACAGACAGACAGACAGACAGACAGACAGACAGACAGACAGACAGACAGACAGACAGACAGACAGACAGACAGACAGACAGACAGACAGACAGACAGACAGACAGACAGACAGACAGACAGACAGACAGACAGACAGACAGACAGACAGACAGACAGACAGACAGACAGACAGACAGACAGACAGACAGACAGACAGACAGACAGACAGACAGACAGACAGACAGACAGACAGACAGACAGACAGACAGACAGACAGACAGACAGACAGACAGACAGACAGACAGACAGACAGACAGACAGACAGACAGACAGACAGACAGACAGACAGACAGACAGACAGACAGACAGACAGACAGACAGACAGACAGACAGACAGACAGACAGACAGACAGACAGACAGACAGACAGACAGACAGACAGACAGACAGACAGACAGACAGACAGACAGACAGACAGACAGACAGACAGACAGACAGACAGACAGACAGACAGACAGACAGACAGACAGACAGACAGACAGACAGACAGACAGACAGACAGACAGACAGACAGACAGACAGACAGACAGACAGACAGACAGACAGACAGACAGACAGACAGACAGACAGACAGACAGACAGACAGACAGACAGACAGACAGACAGACAGACAGACAGACAGACAGACAGACAGACAGACAGACAGACAGACAGACAGACAGACAGACAGACAGACAGACAGACAGACAGACAGACAGACAGACAGACAGACAGACAGACAGACAGACAGACAGACAGACAGACAGACAGACAGACAGACAGACAGACAGACAGACAGACAGACAGACAGACAGACAGACAGACAGACAGACAGACAGACAGACAGACAGACAGACAGACAGACAGACAGACAGACAGACAGACAGACAGACAGACAGACAGACAGACAGACAGACAGACAGACAGACAGACAGACAGACAGACAGACAGACAGACAGACAGACAGACAGACAGACAGACAGACAGACAGACAGACAGACAGACAGACAGACAGACAGACAGACAGACAGACAGACAGACAGACAGACAGACAGACAGACAGACAGACAGACAGACAGACAGACAGACAGACAGACAGACAGACAGACAGACAGACAGACAGACAGACAGACAGACAGACAGACAGACAGACAGACAGACAGACAGACAGACAGACAGACAGACAGACAGACAGACAGACAGACAGACAGACAGACAGACAGACAGACAGACAGACAGACAGACAGACAGACAGACAGACAGACAGACAGACAGACAGACAGACAGACAGACAGACAGACAGACAGACAGACAGACAGACAGACAGACAGACAGACAGACAGACAGACAGACAGACAGACAGACAGACAGACAGACAGACAGACAGACAGACAGACAGACAGACAGACAGACAGACAGACAGACAGACAGACAGACAGACAGACAGACAGACAGACAGACAGACAGACAGACAGACAGACAGACAGACAGACAGACAGACAGACAGACAGACAGACAGACAGACAGACAGACAGACAGACAGACAGACAGACAGACAGACAGACAGACAGACAGACAGACAGACAGACAGACAGACAGACAGACAGACAGACAGACAGACAGACAGACAGACAGACAGACAGACAGACAGACAGACAGACAGACAGACAGACAGACAGACAGACAGACAGACAGACAGACAGACAGACAGACAGACAGACAGACAGACAGACAGACAGACAGACAGACAGACAGACAGACAGACAGACAGACAGACAGACAGACAGACAGACAGACAGACAGACAGACAGACAGACAGACAGACAGACAGACAGACAGACAGACAGACAGACAGACAGACAGACAGACAGACAGACAGACAGACAGACAGACAGACAGACAGACAGACAGACAGACAGACAGACAGACAGACAGACAGACAGACAGACAGACAGACAGACAGACAGACAGACAGACAGACAGACAGACAGACAGACAGACAGACAGACAGACAGACAGACAGACAGACAGACAGACAGACAGACAGACAGACAGACAGACAGACAGACAGACAGACAGACAGACAGACAGACAGACAGACAGACAGACAGACAGACAGACAGACAGACAGACAGACAGACAGACAGACAGACAGACAGACAGACAGACAGACAGACAGACAGACAGACAGACAGACAGACAGACAGACAGACAGACAGACAGACAGACAGACAGACAGACAGACAGACAGACAGACAGACAGACAGACAGACAGACAGACAGACAGACAGACAGACAGACAGACAGACAGACAGACAGACAGACAGACAGACAGACAGACAGACAGACAGACAGACAGACAGACAGACAGACAGACAGACAGACAGACAGACAGACAGACAGACAGACAGACAGACAGACAGACAGACAGACAGACAGACAGACAGACAGACAGACAGACAGACAGACAGACAGACAGACAGACAGACAGACAGACAGACAGACAGACAGACAGACAGACAGACAGACAGACAGACAGACAGACAGACAGACAGACAGACAGACAGACAGACAGACAGACAGACAGACAGACAGACAGACAGACAGACAGACAGACAGACAGACAGACAGACAGACAGACAGACAGACAGACAGACAGACAGACAGACAGACAGACAGACAGACAGACAGACAGACAGACAGACAGACAGACAGACAGACAGACAGACAGACAGACAGACAGACAGACAGACAGACAGACAGACAGACAGACAGACAGACAGACAGACAGACAGACAGACAGACAGACAGACAGACAGACAGACAGACAGACAGACAGACAGACAGACAGACAGACAGACAGACAGACAGACAGACAGACAGACAGACAGACAGACAGACAGACAGACAGACAGACAGACAGACAGACAGACAGACAGACAGACAGACAGACAGACAGACAGACAGACAGACAGACAGACAGACAGACAGACAGACAGACAGACAGACAGACAGACAGACAGACAGACAGACAGACAGACAGACAGACAGACAGACAGACAGACAGACAGACAGACAGACAGACAGACAGACAGACAGACAGACAGACAGACAGACAGACAGACAGACAGACAGACAGACAGACAGACAGACAGACAGACAGACAGACAGACAGACAGACAGACAGACAGACAGACAGACAGACAGACAGACAGACAGACAGACAGACAGACAGACAGACAGACAGACAGACAGACAGACAGACAGACAGACAGACAGACAGACAGACAGACAGACAGACAGACAGACAGACAGACAGACAGACAGACAGACAGACAGACAGACAGACAGACAGACAGACAGACAGACAGACAGACAGACAGACAGACAGACAGACAGACAGACAGACAGACAGACAGACAGACAGACAGACAGACAGACAGACAGACAGACAGACAGACAGACAGACAGACAGACAGACAGACAGACAGACAGACAGACAGACAGACAGACAGACAGACAGACAGACAGACAGACAGACAGACAGACAGACAGACAGACAGACAGACAGACAGACAGACAGACAGACAGACAGACAGACAGACAGACAGACAGACAGACAGACAGACAGACAGACAGACAGACAGACAGACAGACAGACAGACAGACAGACAGACAGACAGACAGACAGACAGACAGACAGACAGACAGACAGACAGACAGACAGACAGACAGACAGACAGACAGACAGACAGACAGACAGACAGACAGACAGACAGACAGACAGACAGACAGACAGACAGACAGACAGACAGACAGACAGACAGACAGACAGACAGACAGACAGACAGACAGACAGACAGACAGACAGACAGACAGACAGACAGACAGACAGACAGACAGACAGACAGACAGACAGACAGACAGACAGACAGACAGACAGACAGACAGACAGACAGACAGACAGACAGACAGACAGACAGACAGACAGACAGACAGACAGACAGACAGACAGACAGACAGACAGACAGACAGACAGACAGACAGACAGACAGACAGACAGACAGACAGACAGACAGACAGACAGACAGACAGACAGACAGACAGACAGACAGACAGACAGACAGACAGACAGACAGACAGACAGACAGACAGACAGACAGACAGACAGACAGACAGACAGACAGACAGACAGACAGACAGACAGACAGACAGACAGACAGACAGACAGACAGACAGACAGACAGACAGACAGACAGACAGACAGACAGACAGACAGACAGACAGACAGACAGACAGACAGACAGACAGACAGACAGACAGACAGACAGACAGACAGACAGACAGACAGACAGACAGACAGACAGACAGACAGACAGACAGACAGACAGACAGACAGACAGACAGACAGACAGACAGACAGACAGACAGACAGACAGACAGACAGACAGACAGACAGACAGACAGACAGACAGACAGACAGACAGACAGACAGACAGACAGACAGACAGACAGACAGACAGACAGACAGACAGACAGACAGACAGACAGACAGACAGACAGACAGACAGACAGACAGACAGACAGACAGACAGACAGACAGACAGACAGACAGACAGACAGACAGACAGACAGACAGACAGACAGACAGACAGACAGACAGACAGACAGACAGACAGACAGACAGACAGACAGACAGACAGACAGACAGACAGACAGACAGACAGACAGACAGACAGACAGACAGACAGACAGACAGACAGACAGACAGACAGACAGACAGACAGACAGACAGACAGACAGACAGACAGACAGACAGACAGACAGACAGACAGACAGACAGACAGACAGACAGACAGACAGACAGACAGACAGACAGACAGACAGACAGACAGACAGACAGACAGACAGACAGACAGACAGACAGACAGACAGACAGACAGACAGACAGACAGACAGACAGACAGACAGACAGACAGACAGACAGACAGACAGACAGACAGACAGACAGACAGACAGACAGACAGACAGACAGACAGACAGACAGACAGACAGACAGACAGACAGACAGACAGACAGACAGACAGACAGACAGACAGACAGACAGACAGACAGACAGACAGACAGACAGACAGACAGACAGACAGACAGACAGACAGACAGACAGACAGACAGACAGACAGACAGACAGACAGACAGACAGACAGACAGACAGACAGACAGACAGACAGACAGACAGACAGACAGACAGACAGACAGACAGACAGACAGACAGACAGACAGACAGACAGACAGACAGACAGACAGACAGACAGACAGACAGACAGACAGACAGACAGACAGACAGACAGACAGACAGACAGACAGACAGACAGACAGACAGACAGACAGACAGACAGACAGACAGACAGACAGACAGACAGACAGACAGACAGACAGACAGACAGACAGACAGACAGACAGACAGACAGACAGACAGACAGACAGACAGACAGACAGACAGACAGACAGACAGACAGACAGACAGACAGACAGACAGACAGACAGACAGACAGACAGACAGACAGACAGACAGACAGACAGACAGACAGACAGACAGACAGACAGACAGACAGACAGACAGACAGACAGACAGACAGACAGACAGACAGACAGACAGACAGACAGACAGACAGACAGACAGACAGACAGACAGACAGACAGACAGACAGACAGACAGACAGACAGACAGACAGACAGACAGACAGACAGACAGACAGACAGACAGACAGACAGACAGACAGACAGACAGACAGACAGACAGACAGACAGACAGACAGACAGACAGACAGACAGACAGACAGACAGACAGACAGACAGACAGACAGACAGACAGACAGACAGACAGACAGACAGACAGACAGACAGACAGACAGACAGACAGACAGACAGACAGACAGACAGACAGACAGACAGACAGACAGACAGACAGACAGACAGACAGACAGACAGACAGACAGACAGACAGACAGACAGACAGACAGACAGACAGACAGACAGACAGACAGACAGACAGACAGACAGACAGACAGACAGACAGACAGACAGACAGACAGACAGACAGACAGACAGACAGACAGACAGACAGACAGACAGACAGACAGACAGACAGACAGACAGACAGACAGACAGACAGACAGACAGACAGACAGACAGACAGACAGACAGACAGACAGACAGACAGACAGACAGACAGACAGACAGACAGACAGACAGACAGACAGACAGACAGACAGACAGACAGACAGACAGACAGACAGACAGACAGACAGACAGACAGACAGACAGACAGACAGACAGACAGACAGACAGACAGACAGACAGACAGACAGACAGACAGACAGACAGACAGACAGACAGACAGACAGACAGACAGACAGACAGACAGACAGACAGACAGACAGACAGACAGACAGACAGACAGACAGACAGACAGACAGACAGACAGACAGACAGACAGACAGACAGACAGACAGACAGACAGACAGACAGACAGACAGACAGACAGACAGACAGACAGACAGACAGACAGACAGACAGACAGACAGACAGACAGACAGACAGACAGACAGACAGACAGACAGACAGACAGACAGACAGACAGACAGACAGACAGACAGACAGACAGACAGACAGACAGACAGACAGACAGACAGACAGACAGACAGACAGACAGACAGACAGACAGACAGACAGACAGACAGACAGACAGACAGACAGACAGACAGACAGACAGACAGACAGACAGACAGACAGACAGACAGACAGACAGACAGACAGACAGACAGACAGACAGACAGACAGACAGACAGACAGACAGACAGACAGACAGACAGACAGACAGACAGACAGACAGACAGACAGACAGACAGACAGACAGACAGACAGACAGACAGACAGACAGACAGACAGACAGACAGACAGACAGACAGACAGACAGACAGACAGACAGACAGACAGACAGACAGACAGACAGACAGACAGACAGACAGACAGACAGACAGACAGACAGACAGACAGACAGACAGACAGACAGACAGACAGACAGACAGACAGACAGACAGACAGACAGACAGACAGACAGACAGACAGACAGACACAGACAGACAGACAGACAGACAGACAGACAGACAGACAGACAGACAGACAGACAGACAGACAGACAGACAGACAGACAGACAGACAGACAGACAGACAGACAGACAGACAGACAGACAGACAGACAGACAGACAGACAGACAGACAGACAGACAGACAGACAGACAGACAGACAGACAGACAGACAGACAGACAGACAGACAGACAGACAGACAGACAGACAGACAGACAGACAGACAGACAGACAGACAGACAGACAGACAGACAGACAGACAGACAGACAGACAGACAGACAGACAGACAGACAGACAGACAGACAGACAGACAGACAGACAGACAGACAGACAGACAGACAGACAGACAGACAGACAGACAGACAGACAGACAGACAGACAGACAGACAGACAGACAGACAGACAGACAGACAGACAGACAGACAGACAGACAGACAGACAGACAGACAGACAGACAGACAGACAGACAGACAGACAGACAGACAGACAGACAGACAGACAGACAGACAGACAGACAGACAGACAGACAGACAGACAGACAGACAGACAGACAGACAGACAGACAGACAGACAGACAGACAGACAGACAGACAGACAGACAGACAGACAGACAGACAGACAGACAGACAGACAGACAGACAGACAGACAGACAGACAGACAGACAGACAGACAGACAGACAGACAGACAGACAGACAGACAGACAGACAGACAGACAGACAGACAGACAGACAGACAGACAGACAGACAGACAGACAGACAGACAGACAGACAGACAGACAGACAGACAGACAGACAGACAGACAGACAGACAGACAGACAGACAGACAGACAGACAGACAGACAGACAGACAGACAGACAGACAGACAGACAGACAGACAGACAGACAGACAGACAGACAGACAGACAGACAGACAGACAGACAGACAGACAGACAGACAGACAGACAGACAGACAGACAGACAGACAGACAGACAGACAGACAGACAGACAGACAGACAGACAGACAGACAGACAGACAGACAGACAGACAGACAGACAGACAGACAGACAGACAGACAGACAGACAGACAGACAGACAGACAGACAGACAGACAGACAGACAGACAGACAGACAGACAGACAGACAGACAGACAGACAGACAGACAGACAGACAGACAGACAGACAGACAGACAGACAGACAGACAGACAGACAGACAGACAGACAGACAGACAGACAGACAGACAGACAGACAGACAGACAGACAGACAGACAGACAGACAGACAGACAGACAGACAGACAGACAGACAGACAGACAGACAGACAGACAGACAGACAGACAGACAGACAGACAGACAGACAGACAGACAGACAGACAGACAGACAGACAGACAGACAGACAGACAGACAGACAGACAGACAGACAGACAGACAGACAGACAGACAGACAGACAGACAGACAGACAGACAGACAGACAGACAGACAGACAGACAGACAGACAGACAGACAGACAGACAGACAGACAGACAGACAGACAGACAGACAGACAGACAGACAGACAGACAGACAGACAGACAGACAGACAGACAGACAGACAGACAGACAGACAGACAGACAGACAGACAGACAGACAGACAGACAGACAGACAGACAGACAGACAGACAGACAGACAGACAGACAGACAGACAGACAGACAGACAGACAGACAGACAGACAGACAGACAGACAGACAGACAGACAGACAGACAGACAGACAGACAGACAGACAGACAGACAGACAGACAGACAGACAGACAGACAGACAGACAGACAGACAGACAGACAGACAGACAGACAGACAGACAGACAGACAGACAGACAGACAGACAGACAGACAGACAGACAGACAGACAGACAGACAGACAGACAGACAGACAGACAGACAGACAGACAGACAGACAGACAGACAGACAGACAGACAGACAGACAGACAGACAGACAGACAGACAGACAGACAGACAGACAGACAGACAGACAGACAGACAGACAGACAGACAGACAGACAGACAGACAGACAGACAGACAGACAGACAGACAGACAGACAGACAGACAGACAGACAGACAGACAGACAGACAGACAGACAGACAGACAGACAGACAGACAGACAGACAGACAGACAGACAGACAGACAGACAGACAGACAGACAGACAGACAGACAGACAGACAGACAGACAGACAGACAGACAGACAGACAGACAGACAGACAGACAGACAGACAGACAGACAGACAGACAGACAGACAGACAGACAGACAGACAGACAGACAGACAGACAGACAGACAGACAGACAGACAGACAGACAGACAGACAGACAGACAGACAGACAGACAGACAGACAGACAGACAGACAGACAGACAGACAGACAGACAGACAGACAGACAGACAGACAGACAGACAGACAGACAGACAGACAGACAGACAGACAGACAGACAGACAGACAGACAGACAGACAGACAGACAGACAGACAGACAGACAGACAGACAGACAGACAGACAGACAGACAGACAGACAGACAGACAGACAGACAGACAGACAGACAGACAGACAGACAGACAGACAGACAGACAGACAGACAGACAGACAGACAGACAGACAGACAGACAGACAGACAGACAGACAGACAGACAGACAGACAGACAGACAGACAGACAGACAGACAGACAGACAGACAGACAGACAGACAGACAGACAGACAGACAGACAGACAGACAGACAGACAGACAGACAGACAGACAGACAGACAGACAGACAGACAGACAGACAGACAGACAGACAGACAGACAGACAGACAGACAGACAGACAGACAGACAGACAGACAGACAGACAGACAGACAGACAGACAGACAGACAGACAGACAGACAGACAGACAGACAGACAGACAGACAGACAGACAGACAGACAGACAGACAGACAGACAGACAGACAGACAGACAGACAGACAGACAGACAGACAGACAGACAGACAGACAGACAGACAGACAGACAGACAGACAGACAGACAGACAGACAGACAGACAGACAGACAGACAGACAGACAGACAGACAGACAGACAGACAGACAGACAGACAGACAGACAGACAGACAGACAGACAGACAGACAGACAGACAGACAGACAGACAGACAGACAGACAGACAGACAGACAGACAGACAGACAGACAGACAGACAGACAGACAGACAGACAGACAGACAGACAGACAGACAGACAGACAGACAGACAGACAGACAGACAGACAGACAGACAGACAGACAGACAGACAGACAGACAGACAGACAGACAGACAGACAGACAGACAGACAGACAGACAGACAGACAGACAGACAGACAGACAGACAGACAGACAGACAGACAGACAGACAGACAGACAGACAGACAGACAGACAGACAGACAGACAGACAGACAGACAGACAGACAGACAGACAGACAGACAGACAGACAGACAGACAGACAGACAGACAGACAGACAGACAGACAGACAGACAGACAGACAGACAGACAGACAGACAGACAGACAGACAGACAGACAGACAGACAGACAGACAGACAGACAGACAGACAGACAGACAGACAGACAGACAGACAGACAGACAGACAGACAGACAGACAGACAGACAGACAGACAGACAGACAGACAGACAGACAGACAGACAGACAGACAGACAGACAGACAGACAGACAGACAGACAGACAGACAGACAGACAGACAGACAGACAGACAGACAGACAGACAGACAGACAGACAGACAGACAGACAGACAGACAGACAGACAGACAGACAGACAGACAGACAGACAGACAGACAGACAGACAGACAGACAGACAGACAGACAGACAGACAGACAGACAGACAGACAGACAGACAGACAGACAGACAGACAGACAGACAGACAGACAGACAGACAGACAGACAGACAGACAGACAGACAGACAGACAGACAGACAGACAGACAGACAGACAGACAGACAGACAGACAGACAGACAGACAGACAGACAGACAGACAGACAGACAGACAGACAGACAGACAGACAGACAGACAGACAGACAGACAGACAGACAGACAGACAGACAGACAGACAGACAGACAGACAGACAGACAGACAGACAGACAGACAGACAGACAGACAGACAGACAGACAGACAGACAGACAGACAGACAGACAGACAGACAGACAGACAGACAGACAGACAGACAGACAGACAGACAGACAGACAGACAGACAGACAGACAGACAGACAGACAGACAGACAGACAGACAGACAGACAGACAGACAGACAGACAGACAGACAGACAGACAGACAGACAGACAGACAGACAGACAGACAGACAGACAGACAGACAGACAGACAGACAGACAGACAGACAGACAGACAGACAGACAGACAGACAGACAGACAGACAGACAGACAGACAGACAGACAGACAGACAGACAGACAGACAGACAGACAGACAGACAGACAGACAGACAGACAGACAGACAGACAGACAGACAGACAGACAGACAGACAGACAGACAGACAGACAGACAGACAGACAGACAGACAGACAGACAGACAGACAGACAGACAGACAGACAGACAGACAGACAGACAGACAGACAGACAGACAGACAGACAGACAGACAGACAGACAGACAGACAGACAGACAGACAGACAGACAGACAGACAGACAGACAGACAGACAGACAGACAGACAGACAGACAGACAGACAGACAGACAGACAGACAGACAGACAGACAGACAGACAGACAGACAGACAGACAGACAGACAGACAGACAGACAGACAGACAGACAGACAGACAGACAGACAGACAGACAGACAGACAGACAGACAGACAGACAGACAGACAGACAGACAGACAGACAGACAGACAGACAGACAGACAGACAGACAGACAGACAGACAGACAGACAGACAGACAGACAGACAGACAGACAGACAGACAGACAGACAGACAGACAGACAGACAGACAGACAGACAGACAGACAGACAGACAGACAGACAGACAGACAGACAGACAGACAGACAGACAGACAGACAGACAGACAGACAGACAGACAGACAGACAGACAGACAGACAGACAGACAGACAGACAGACAGACAGACAGACAGACAGACAGACAGACAGACAGACAGACAGACAGACAGACAGACAGACAGACAGACAGACAGACAGACAGACAGACAGACAGACAGACAGACAGACAGACAGACAGACAGACAGACAGACAGACAGACAGACAGACAGACAGACAGACAGACAGACAGACAGACAGACAGACAGACAGACAGACAGACAGACAGACAGACAGACAGACAGACAGACAGACAGACAGACAGACAGACAGACAGACAGACAGACAGACAGACAGACAGACAGACAGACAGACAGACAGACAGACAGACAGACAGACAGACAGACAGACAGACAGACAGACAGACAGACAGACAGACAGACAGACAGACAGACAGACAGACAGACAGACAGACAGACAGACAGACAGACAGACAGACAGACAGACAGACAGACAGACAGACAGACAGACAGACAGACAGACAGACAGACAGACAGACAGACAGACAGACAGACAGACAGACAGACAGACAGACAGACAGACAGACAGACAGACAGACAGACAGACAGACAGACAGACAGACAGACAGACAGACAGACAGACAGACAGACAGACAGACAGACAGACAGACAGACAGACAGACAGACAGACAGACAGACAGACAGACAGACAGACAGACAGACAGACAGACAGACAGACAGACAGACAGACAGACAGACAGACAGACAGACAGACAGACAGACAGACAGACAGACAGACAGACAGACAGACAGACAGACAGACAGACAGACAGACAGACAGACAGACAGACAGACAGACAGACAGACAGACAGACAGACAGACAGACAGACAGACAGACAGACAGACAGACAGACAGACAGACAGACAGACAGACAGACAGACAGACAGACAGACAGACAGACAGACAGACAGACAGACAGACAGACAGACAGACAGACAGACAGACAGACAGACAGACAGACAGACAGACAGACAGACAGACAGACAGACAGACAGACAGACAGACAGACAGACAGACAGACAGACAGACAGACAGACAGACAGACAGACAGACAGACAGACAGACAGACAGACAGACAGACAGACAGACAGACAGACAGACAGACAGACAGACAGACAGACAGACAGACAGACAGACAGACAGACAGACAGACAGACAGACAGACAGACAGACAGACAGACAGACAGACAGACAGACAGACAGACAGACAGACAGACAGACAGACAGACAGACAGACAGACAGACAGACAGACAGACAGACAGACAGACAGACAGACAGACAGACAGACAGACAGACAGACAGACAGACAGACAGACAGACAGACAGACAGACAGACAGACAGACAGACAGACAGACAGACAGACAGACAGACAGACAGACAGACAGACAGACAGACAGACAGACAGACAGACAGACAGACAGACAGACAGACAGACAGACAGACAGACAGACAGACAGACAGACAGACAGACAGACAGACAGACAGACAGACAGACAGACAGACAGACAGACAGACAGACAGACAGACAGACAGACAGACAGACAGACAGACAGACAGACAGACAGACAGACAGACAGACAGACAGACAGACAGACAGACAGACAGACAGACAGACAGACAGACAGACAGACACAGACAGACAGACAGACAGACAGACAGACAGACAGACAGACAGACAGACAGACAGACAGACAGACAGACAGACAGACAGACAGACAGACAGACAGACAGACAGACAGACAGACAGACAGACAGACAGACAGACAGACAGACAGACAGACAGACAGACAGACAGACAGACAGACAGACAGACAGACAGACAGACAGACAGACAGACAGACAGACAGACAGACAGACAGACAGACAGACAGACAGACAGACAGACAGACAGACAGACAGACAGACAGACAGACAGACAGACAGACAGACAGACAGACAGACAGACAGACAGACAGACAGACAGACAGACAGACAGACAGACAGACAGACAGACAGACAGACAGACAGACAGACAGACAGACAGACAGACAGACAGACAGACAGACAGACAGACAGACAGACAGACAGACAGACAGACAGACAGACAGACAGACAGACAGACAGACAGACAGACAGACAGACAGACAGACAGACAGACAGACAGACAGACAGACAGACAGACAGACAGACAGACAGACAGACAGACAGACAGACAGACAGACAGACAGACAGACAGACAGACAGACAGACAGACAGACAGACAGACAGACAGACAGACAGACAGACAGACAGACAGACAGACAGACAGACAGACAGACAGACAGACAGACAGACAGACAGACAGACAGACAGACAGACAGACAGACAGACAGACAGACAGACAGACAGACAGACAGACAGACAGACAGACAGACAGACAGACAGACAGACAGACAGACAGACAGACAGACAGACAGACAGACAGACAGACAGACAGACAGACAGACAGACAGACAGACAGACAGACAGACAGACAGACAGACAGACAGACAGACAGACAGACAGACAGACAGACAGACAGACAGACAGACAGACAGACAGACAGACAGACAGACAGACAGACAGACAGACAGACAGACAGACAGACAGACAGACAGACAGACAGACAGACAGACAGACAGACAGACAGACAGACAGACAGACAGACAGACAGACAGACAGACAGACAGACAGACAGACAGACAGACAGACAGACAGACAGACAGACAGACAGACAGACAGACAGACAGACAGACAGACAGACAGACAGACAGACAGACAGACAGACAGACAGACAGACAGACAGACAGACAGACAGACAGACAGACAGACAGACAGACAGACAGACAGACAGACAGACAGACAGACAGACAGACAGACAGACAGACAGACAGACAGACAGACAGACAGACAGACAGACAGACAGACAGACAGACAGACAGACAGACAGACAGACAGACAGACAGACAGACAGACAGACAGACAGACAGACAGACAGACAGACAGACAGACAGACAGACAGACAGACAGACAGACAGACAGACAGACAGACAGACAGACAGACAGACAGACAGACAGACAGACAGACAGACAGACAGACAGACAGACAGACAGACAGACAGACAGACAGACAGACAGACAGACAGACAGACAGACAGACAGACAGACAGACAGACAGACAGACAGACAGACAGACAGACAGACAGACAGACAGACAGACAGACAGACAGACAGACAGACAGACAGACAGACAGACAGACAGACAGACAGACAGACAGACAGACAGACAGACAGACAGACAGACAGACAGACAGACAGACAGACAGACAGACAGACAGACAGACAGACAGACAGACAGACAGACAGACAGACAGACAGACAGACAGACAGACAGACAGACAGACAGACAGACAGACAGACAGACAGACAGACAGACAGACAGACAGACAGACAGACAGACAGACAGACAGACAGACAGACAGACAGACAGACAGACAGACAGACAGACAGACAGACAGACAGACAGACAGACAGACAGACAGACAGACAGACAGACAGACAGACAGACAGACAGACAGACAGACAGACAGACAGACAGACAGACAGACAGACAGACAGACAGACAGACAGACAGACAGACAGACAGACAGACAGACAGACAGACAGACAGACAGACAGACAGACAGACAGACAGACAGACAGACAGACAGACAGACAGACAGACAGACAGACAGACAGACAGACAGACAGACAGACAGACAGACAGACAGACAGACAGACAGACAGACAGACAGACAGACAGACAGACAGACAGACAGACAGACAGACAGACAGACAGACAGACAGACAGACAGACAGACAGACAGACAGACAGACAGACAGACAGACAGACAGACAGACAGACAGACAGACAGACAGACAGACAGACAGACAGACAGACAGACAGACAGACAGACAGACAGACAGACAGACAGACAGACAGACAGACAGACAGACAGACAGACAGACAGACAGACAGACAGACAGACAGACAGACAGACAGACAGACAGACAGACAGACAGACAGACAGACAGACAGACAGACAGACAGACAGACAGACAGACAGACAGACAGACAGACAGACAGACAGACAGACAGACAGACAGACAGACAGACAGACAGACAGACAGACAGACAGACAGACAGACAGACAGACAGACAGACAGACAGACAGACAGACAGACAGACAGACAGACAGACAGACAGACAGACAGACAGACAGACAGACAGACAGACAGACAGACAGACAGACAGACAGACAGACAGACAGACAGACAGACAGACAGACAGACAGACAGACAGACAGACAGACAGACAGACAGACAGACAGACAGACAGACAGACAGACAGACAGACAGACAGACAGACAGACAGACAGACAGACAGACAGACAGACAGACAGACAGACAGACAGACAGACAGACAGACAGACAGACAGACAGACAGACAGACAGACAGACAGACAGACAGACAGACAGACAGACAGACAGACAGACAGACAGACAGACAGACAGACAGACAGACAGACAGACAGACAGACAGACAGACAGACAGACAGACAGACAGACAGACAGACAGACAGACAGACAGACAGACAGACAGACAGACAGACAGACAGACAGACAGACAGACAGACAGACAGACAGACAGACAGACAGACAGACAGACAGACAGACAGACAGACAGACAGACAGACAGACAGACAGACAGACAGACAGACAGACAGACAGACAGACAGACAGACAGACAGACAGACAGACAGACAGACAGACAGACAGACAGACAGACAGACAGACAGACAGACAGACAGACAGACAGACAGACAGACAGACAGACAGACAGACAGACAGACAGACAGACAGACAGACAGACAGACAGACAGACAGACAGACAGACAGACAGACAGACAGACAGACAGACAGACAGACAGACAGACAGACAGACAGACAGACAGACAGACAGACAGACAGACAGACAGACAGACAGACAGACAGACAGACAGACAGACAGACAGACAGACAGACAGACAGACAGACAGACAGACAGACAGACAGACAGACAGACAGACAGACAGACAGACAGACAGACAGACAGACAGACAGACAGACAGACAGACAGACAGACAGACAGACAGACAGACAGACAGACAGACAGACAGACAGACAGACAGACAGACAGACAGACAGACAGACAGACAGACAGACAGACAGACAGACAGACAGACAGACAGACAGACAGACAGACAGACAGACAGACAGACAGACAGACAGACAGACAGACAGACAGACAGACAGACAGACAGACAGACAGACAGACAGACAGACAGACAGACAGACAGACAGACAGACAGACAGACAGACAGACAGACAGACAGACAGACAGACAGACAGACAGACAGACAGACAGACAGACAGACAGACAGACAGACAGACAGACAGACAGACAGACAGACAGACAGACAGACAGACAGACAGACAGACAGACAGACAGACAGACAGACAGACAGACAGACAGACAGACAGACAGACAGACAGACAGACAGACAGACAGACAGACAGACAGACAGACAGACAGACAGACAGACAGACAGACAGACAGACAGACAGACAGACAGACAGACAGACAGACAGACAGACAGACAGACAGACAGACAGACAGACAGACAGACAGACAGACAGACAGACAGACAGACAGACAGACAGACAGACAGACAGACAGACAGACAGACAGACAGACAGACAGACAGACAGACAGACAGACAGACAGACAGACAGACAGACAGACAGACAGACAGACAGACAGACAGACAGACAGACAGACAGACAGACAGACAGACAGACAGACAGACAGACAGACAGACAGACAGACAGACAGACAGACAGACAGACAGACAGACAGACAGACAGACAGACAGACAGACAGACAGACAGACAGACAGACAGACAGACAGACAGACAGACAGACAGACAGACAGACAGACAGACAGACAGACAGACAGACAGACAGACAGACAGACAGACAGACAGACAGACAGACAGACAGACAGACAGACAGACAGACAGACAGACAGACAGACAGACAGACAGACAGACAGACAGACAGACAGACAGACAGACAGACAGACAGACAGACAGACAGACAGACAGACAGACAGACAGACAGACAGACAGACAGACAGACAGACAGACAGACAGACAGACAGACAGACAGACAGACAGACAGACAGACAGACAGACAGACAGACAGACAGACAGACAGACAGACAGACAGACAGACAGACAGACAGACAGACAGACAGACAGACAGACAGACAGACAGACAGACAGACAGACAGACAGACAGACAGACAGACAGACAGACAGACAGACAGACAGACAGACAGACAGACAGACAGACAGACAGACAGACAGACAGACAGACAGACAGACAGACAGACAGACAGACAGACAGACAGACAGACAGACAGACAGACAGACAGACAGACAGACAGACAGACAGACAGACAGACAGACAGACAGACAGACAGACAGACAGACAGACAGACAGACAGACAGACAGACAGACAGACAGACAGACAGACAGACAGACAGACAGACAGACAGACAGACAGACAGACAGACAGACAGACAGACAGACAGACAGACAGACAGACAGACAGACAGACAGACAGACAGACAGACAGACAGACAGACAGACAGACAGACAGACAGACAGACAGACAGACAGACAGACAGACAGACAGACAGACAGACAGACAGACAGACAGACAGACAGACAGACAGACAGACAGACAGACAGACAGACAGACAGACAGACAGACAGACAGACAGACAGACAGACAGACAGACAGACAGACAGACAGACAGACAGACAGACAGACAGACAGACAGACAGACAGACAGACAGACAGACAGACAGACAGACAGACAGACAGACAGACAGACAGACAGACAGACAGACAGACAGACAGACAGACAGACAGACAGACAGACAGACAGACAGACAGACAGACAGACAGACAGACAGACAGACAGACAGACAGACAGACAGACAGACAGACAGACAGACAGACAGACAGACAGACAGACAGACAGACAGACAGACAGACAGACAGACAGACAGACAGACAGACAGACAGACAGACAGACAGACAGACAGACAGACAGACAGACAGACAGACAGACAGACAGACAGACAGACAGACAGACAGACAGACAGACAGACAGACAGACAGACAGACAGACAGACAGACAGACAGACAGACAGACAGACAGACAGACAGACAGACAGACAGACAGACAGACAGACAGACAGACAGACAGACAGACAGACAGACAGACAGACAGACAGACAGACAGACAGACAGACAGACAGACAGACAGACAGACAGACAGACAGACAGACAGACAGACAGACAGACAGACAGACAGACAGACAGACAGACAGACAGACAGACAGACAGACAGACAGACAGACAGACAGACAGACAGACAGACAGACAGACAGACAGACAGACAGACAGACAGACAGACAGACAGACAGACAGACAGACAGACAGACAGACAGACAGACAGACAGACAGACAGACAGACAGACAGACAGACAGACAGACAGACAGACAGACAGACAGACAGACAGACAGACAGACAGACAGACAGACAGACAGACAGACAGACAGACAGACAGACAGACAGACAGACAGACAGACAGACAGACAGACAGACAGACAGACAGACAGACAGACAGACAGACAGACAGACAGACAGACAGACAGACAGACAGACAGACAGACAGACAGACAGACAGACAGACAGACAGACAGACAGACAGACAGACAGACAGACAGACAGACAGACAGACAGACAGACAGACAGACAGACAGACAGACAGACAGACAGACAGACAGACAGACAGACAGACAGACAGACAGACAGACAGACAGACAGACAGACAGACAGACAGACAGACAGACAGACAGACAGACAGACAGACAGACAGACAGACAGACAGACAGACAGACAGACAGACAGACAGACAGACAGACAGACAGACAGACAGACAGACAGACAGACAGACAGACAGACAGACAGACAGACAGACAGACAGACAGACAGACAGACAGACAGACAGACAGACAGACAGACAGACAGACAGACAGACAGACAGACAGACAGACAGACAGACAGACAGACAGACAGACAGACAGACAGACAGACAGACAGACAGACAGACAGACAGACAGACAGACAGACAGACAGACAGACAGACAGACAGACAGACAGACAGACAGACAGACAGACAGACAGACAGACAGACAGACAGACAGACAGACAGACAGACAGACAGACAGACAGACAGACAGACAGACAGACAGACAGACAGACAGACAGACAGACAGACAGACAGACAGACAGACAGACAGACAGACAGACAGACAGACAGACAGACAGACAGACAGACAGACAGACAGACAGACAGACAGACAGACAGACAGACAGACAGACAGACAGACAGACAGACAGACAGACAGACAGACAGACAGACAGACAGACAGACAGACAGACAGACAGACAGACAGACAGACAGACAGACAGACAGACAGACAGACAGACAGACAGACAGACAGACAGACAGACAGACAGACAGACAGACAGACAGACAGACAGACAGACAGACAGACAGACAGACAGACAGACAGACAGACAGACAGACAGACAGACAGACAGACAGACAGACAGACAGACAGACAGACAGACAGACAGACAGACAGACAGACAGACAGACAGACAGACAGACAGACAGACAGACAGACAGACAGACAGACAGACAGACAGACAGACAGACAGACAGACAGACAGACAGACAGACAGACAGACAGACAGACAGACAGACAGACAGACAGACAGACAGACAGACAGACAGACAGACAGACAGACAGACAGACAGACAGACAGACAGACAGACAGACAGACAGACAGACAGACAGACAGACAGACAGACAGACAGACAGACAGACAGACAGACAGACAGACAGACAGACAGACAGACAGACAGACAGACAGACAGACAGACAGACAGACAGACAGACAGACAGACAGACAGACAGACAGACAGACAGACAGACAGACAGACAGACAGACAGACAGACAGACAGACAGACAGACAGACAGACAGACAGACAGACAGACAGACAGACAGACAGACAGACAGACAGACAGACAGACAGACAGACAGACAGACAGACAGACAGACAGACAGACAGACAGACAGACAGACAGACAGACAGACAGACAGACAGACAGACAGACAGACAGACAGACAGACAGACAGACAGACAGACAGACAGACAGACAGACAGACAGACAGACAGACAGACAGACAGACAGACAGACAGACAGACAGACAGACAGACAGACAGACAGACAGACAGACAGACAGACAGACAGACAGACAGACAGACAGACAGACAGACAGACAGACAGACAGACAGACAGACAGACAGACAGACAGACAGACAGACAGACAGACAGACAGACAGACAGACAGACAGACAGACAGACAGACAGACAGACAGACAGACAGACAGACAGACAGACAGACAGACAGACAGACAGACAGACAGACAGACAGACAGACAGACAGACAGACAGACAGACAGACAGACAGACAGACAGACAGACAGACAGACAGACAGACAGACAGACAGACAGACAGACAGACAGACAGACAGACAGACAGACAGACAGACAGACAGACAGACAGACAGACAGACAGACAGACAGACAGACAGACAGACAGACAGACAGACAGACAGACAGACAGACAGACAGACAGACAGACAGACAGACAGACAGACAGACAGACAGACAGACAGACAGACAGACAGACAGACAGACAGACAGACAGACAGACAGACAGACAGACAGACAGACAGACAGACAGACAGACAGACAGACAGACAGACAGACAGACAGACAGACAGACAGACAGACAGACAGACAGACAGACAGACAGACAGACAGACAGACAGACAGACAGACAGACAGACAGACAGACAGACAGACAGACAGACAGACAGACAGACAGACAGACAGACAGACAGACAGACAGACAGACAGACAGACAGACAGACAGACAGACAGACAGACAGACAGACAGACAGACAGACAGACAGACAGACAGACAGACAGACAGACAGACAGACAGACAGACAGACAGACAGACAGACAGACAGACAGACAGACAGACAGACAGACAGACAGACAGACAGACAGACAGACAGACAGACAGACAGACAGACAGACAGACAGACAGACAGACAGACAGACAGACAGACAGACAGACAGACAGACAGACAGACAGACAGACAGACAGACAGACAGACAGACAGACAGACAGACAGACAGACAGACAGACAGACAGACAGACAGACAGACAGACAGACAGACAGACAGACAGACAGACAGACAGACAGACAGACAGACAGACAGACAGACAGACAGACAGACAGACAGACAGACAGACAGACAGACAGACAGACAGACAGACAGACAGACAGACAGACAGACAGACAGACAGACAGACAGACAGACAGACAGACAGACAGACAGACAGACAGACAGACAGACAGACAGACAGACAGACAGACAGACAGACAGACAGACAGACAGACAGACAGACAGACAGACAGACAGACAGACAGACAGACAGACAGACAGACAGACAGACAGACAGACAGACAGACAGACAGACAGACAGACAGACAGACAGACAGACAGACAGACAGACAGACAGACAGACAGACAGACAGACAGACAGACAGACAGACAGACAGACAGACAGACAGACAGACAGACAGACAGACAGACAGACAGACAGACAGACAGACAGACAGACAGACAGACAGACAGACAGACAGACAGACAGACAGACAGACAGACAGACAGACAGACAGACAGACAGACAGACAGACAGACAGACAGACAGACAGACAGACAGACAGACAGACAGACAGACAGACAGACAGACAGACAGACAGACAGACAGACAGACAGACAGACAGACAGACAGACAGACAGACAGACAGACAGACAGACAGACAGACAGACAGACAGACAGACAGACAGACAGACAGACAGACAGACAGACAGACAGACAGACAGACAGACAGACAGACAGACAGACAGACAGACAGACAGACAGACAGACAGACAGACAGACAGACAGACAGACAGACAGACAGACAGACAGACAGACAGACAGACAGACAGACAGACAGACAGACAGACAGACAGACAGACAGACAGACAGACAGACAGACAGACAGACAGACAGACAGACAGACAGACAGACAGACAGACAGACAGACAGACAGACAGACAGACAGACAGACAGACAGACAGACAGACAGACAGACAGACAGACAGACAGACAGACAGACAGACAGACAGACAGACAGACAGACAGACAGACAGACAGACAGACAGACAGACAGACAGACAGACAGACAGACAGACAGACAGACAGACAGACAGACAGACAGACAGACAGACAGACAGACAGACAGACAGACAGACAGACAGACAGACAGACAGACAGACAGACAGACAGACAGACAGACAGACAGACAGACAGACAGACAGACAGACAGACAGACAGACAGACAGACAGACAGACAGACAGACAGACAGACAGACAGACAGACAGACAGACAGACAGACAGACAGACAGACAGACAGACAGACAGACAGACAGACAGACAGACAGACAGACAGACAGACAGACAGACAGACAGACAGACAGACAGACAGACAGACAGACAGACAGACAGACAGACAGACAGACAGACAGACAGACAGACAGACAGACAGACAGACAGACAGACAGACAGACAGACAGACAGACAGACAGACAGACAGACAGACAGACAGACAGACAGACAGACAGACAGACAGACAGACAGACAGACAGACAGACAGACAGACAGACAGACAGACAGACAGACAGACAGACAGACAGACAGACAGACAGACAGACAGACAGACAGACAGACAGACAGACAGACAGACAGACAGACAGACAGACAGACAGACAGACAGACAGACAGACAGACAGACAGACAGACAGACAGACAGACAGACAGACAGACAGACAGACAGACAGACAGACAGACAGACAGACAGACAGACAGACAGACAGACAGACAGACAGACAGACAGACAGACAGACAGACAGACAGACAGACAGACAGACAGACAGACAGACAGACAGACAGACAGACAGACAGACAGACAGACAGACAGACAGACAGACAGACAGACAGACAGACAGACAGACAGACAGACAGACAGACAGACAGACAGACAGACAGACAGACAGACAGACAGACAGACAGACAGACAGACAGACAGACAGACAGACAGACAGACAGACAGACAGACAGACAGACAGACAGACAGACAGACAGACAGACAGACAGACAGACAGACAGACAGACAGACAGACAGACAGACAGACAGACAGACAGACAGACAGACAGACAGACAGACAGACAGACAGACAGACAGACAGACAGACAGACAGACAGACAGACAGACAGACAGACAGACAGACAGACAGACAGACAGACAGACAGACAGACAGACAGACAGACAGACAGACAGACAGACAGACAGACAGACAGACAGACAGACAGACAGACAGACAGACAGACAGACAGACAGACAGACAGACAGACAGACAGACAGACAGACAGACAGACAGACAGACAGACAGACAGACAGACAGACAGACAGACAGACAGACAGACAGACAGACAGACAGACAGACAGACAGACAGACAGACAGACAGACAGACAGACAGACAGACAGACAGACAGACAGACAGACAGACAGACAGACAGACAGACAGACAGACAGACAGACAGACAGACAGACAGACAGACAGACAGACAGACAGACAGACAGACAGACAGACAGACAGACAGACAGACAGACAGACAGACAGACAGACAGACAGACAGACAGACAGACAGACAGACAGACAGACAGACAGACAGACAGACAGACAGACAGACAGACAGACAGACAGACAGACAGACAGACAGACAGACAGACAGACAGACAGACAGACAGACAGACAGACAGACAGACAGACAGACAGACAGACAGACAGACAGACAGACAGACAGACAGACAGACAGACAGACAGACAGACAGACAGACAGACAGACAGACAGACAGACAGACAGACAGACAGACAGACAGACAGACAGACAGACAGACAGACAGACAGACAGACAGACAGACAGACAGACAGACAGACAGACAGACAGACAGACAGACAGACAGACAGACAGACAGACAGACAGACAGACAGACAGACAGACAGACAGACAGACAGACAGACAGACAGACAGACAGACAGACAGACAGACAGACAGACAGACAGACAGACAGACAGACAGACAGACAGACAGACAGACAGACAGACAGACAGACAGACAGACAGACAGACAGACAGACAGACAGACAGACAGACAGACAGACAGACAGACAGACAGACAGACAGACAGACAGACAGACAGACAGACAGACAGACAGACAGACAGACAGACAGACAGACAGACAGACAGACAGACAGACAGACAGACAGACAGACAGACAGACAGACAGACAGACAGACAGACAGACAGACAGACAGACAGACAGACAGACAGACAGACAGACAGACAGACAGACAGACAGACAGACAGACAGACAGACAGACAGACAGACAGACAGACAGACAGACAGACAGACAGACAGACAGACAGACAGACAGACAGACAGACAGACAGACAGACAGACAGACAGACAGACAGACAGACAGACAGACAGACAGACAGACAGACAGACAGACAGACAGACAGACAGACAGACAGACAGACAGACAGACAGACAGACAGACAGACAGACAGACAGACAGACAGACAGACAGACAGACAGACAGACAGACAGACAGACAGACAGACAGACAGACAGACAGACAGACAGACAGACAGACAGACAGACAGACAGACAGACAGACAGACAGACAGACAGACAGACAGACAGACAGACAGACAGACAGACAGACAGACAGACAGACAGACAGACAGACAGACAGACAGACAGACAGACAGACAGACAGACAGACAGACAGACAGACAGACAGACAGACAGACAGACAGACAGACAGACAGACAGACAGACAGACAGACAGACAGACAGACAGACAGACAGACAGACAGACAGACAGACAGACAGACAGACAGACAGACAGACAGACAGACAGACAGACAGACAGACAGACAGACAGACAGACAGACAGACAGACAGACAGACAGACAGACAGACAGACAGACAGACAGACAGACAGACAGACAGACAGACAGACAGACAGACAGACAGACAGACAGACAGACAGACAGACAGACAGACAGACAGACAGACAGACAGACAGACAGACAGACAGACAGACAGACAGACAGACAGACAGACAGACAGACAGACAGACAGACAGACAGACAGACAGACAGACAGACAGACAGACAGACAGACAGACAGACAGACAGACAGACAGACAGACAGACAGACAGACAGACAGACAGACAGACAGACAGACAGACAGACAGACAGACAGACAGACAGACAGACAGACAGACAGACAGACAGACAGACAGACAGACAGACAGACAGACAGACAGACAGACAGACAGACAGACAGACAGACAGACAGACAGACAGACAGACAGACAGACAGACAGACAGACAGACAGACAGACAGACAGACAGACAGACAGACAGACAGACAGACAGACAGACAGACAGACAGACAGACAGACAGACAGACAGACAGACAGACAGACAGACAGACAGACAGACAGACAGACAGACAGACAGACAGACAGACAGACAGACAGACAGACAGACAGACAGACAGACAGACAGACAGACAGACAGACAGACAGACAGACAGACAGACAGACAGACAGACAGACAGACAGACAGACAGACAGACAGACAGACAGACAGACAGACAGACAGACAGACAGACAGACAGACAGACAGACAGACAGACAGACAGACAGACAGACAGACAGACAGACAGACAGACAGACAGACAGACAGACAGACAGACAGACAGACAGACAGACAGACAGACAGACAGACAGACAGACAGACAGACAGACAGACAGACAGACAGACAGACAGACAGACAGACAGACAGACAGACAGACAGACAGACAGACAGACAGACAGACAGACAGACAGACAGACAGACAGACAGACAGACAGACAGACAGACAGACAGACAGACAGACAGACAGACAGACAGACAGACAGACAGACAGACAGACAGACAGACAGACAGACAGACAGACAGACAGACAGACAGACAGACAGACAGACAGACAGACAGACAGACAGACAGACAGACAGACAGACAGACAGACAGACAGACAGACAGACAGACAGACAGACAGACAGACAGACAGACAGACAGACAGACAGACAGACAGACAGACAGACAGACAGACAGACAGACAGACAGACAGACAGACAGACAGACAGACAGACAGACAGACAGACAGACAGACAGACAGACAGACAGACAGACAGACAGACAGACAGACAGACAGACAGACAGACAGACAGACAGACAGACAGACAGACAGACAGACAGACAGACAGACAGACAGACAGACAGACAGACAGACAGACAGACAGACAGACAGACAGACAGACAGACAGACAGACAGACAGACAGACAGACAGACAGACAGACAGACAGACAGACAGACAGACAGACAGACAGACAGACAGACAGACAGACAGACAGACAGACAGACAGACAGACAGACAGACAGACAGACAGACAGACAGACAGACAGACAGACAGACAGACAGACAGACAGACAGACAGACAGACAGACAGACAGACAGACAGACAGACAGACAGACAGACAGACAGACAGACAGACAGACAGACAGACAGACAGACAGACAGACAGACAGACAGACAGACAGACAGACAGACAGACAGACAGACAGACAGACAGACAGACAGACAGACAGACAGACAGACAGACAGACAGACAGACAGACAGACAGACAGACAGACAGACAGACAGACAGACAGACAGACAGACAGACAGACAGACAGACAGACAGACAGACAGACAGACAGACAGACAGACAGACAGACAGACAGACAGACAGACAGACAGACAGACAGACAGACAGACAGACAGACAGACAGACAGACAGACAGACAGACAGACAGACAGACAGACAGACAGACAGACAGACAGACAGACAGACAGACAGACAGACAGACAGACAGACAGACAGACAGACAGACAGACAGACAGACAGACAGACAGACAGACAGACAGACAGACAGACAGACAGACAGACAGACAGACAGACAGACAGACAGACAGACAGACAGACAGACAGACAGACAGACAGACAGACAGACAGACAGACAGACAGACAGACAGACAGACAGACAGACAGACAGACAGACAGACAGACAGACAGACAGACAGACAGACAGACAGACAGACAGACAGACAGACAGACAGACAGACAGACAGACAGACAGACAGACAGACAGACAGACAGACAGACAGACAGACAGACAGACAGACAGACAGACAGACAGACAGACAGACAGACAGACAGACAGACAGACAGACAGACAGACAGACAGACAGACAGACAGACAGACAGACAGACAGACAGACAGACAGACAGACAGACAGACAGACAGACAGACAGACAGACAGACAGACAGACAGACAGACAGACAGACAGACAGACAGACAGACAGACAGACAGACAGACAGACAGACAGACAGACAGACAGACAGACAGACAGACAGACAGACAGACAGACAGACAGACAGACAGACAGACAGACAGACAGACAGACAGACAGACAGACAGACAGACAGACAGACAGACAGACAGACAGACAGACAGACAGACAGACAGACAGACAGACAGACAGACAGACAGACAGACAGACAGACAGACAGACAGACAGACAGACAGACAGACAGACAGACAGACAGACAGACAGACAGACAGACAGACAGACAGACAGACAGACAGACAGACAGACAGACAGACAGACAGACAGACAGACAGACAGACAGACAGACAGACAGACAGACAGACAGACAGACAGACAGACAGACAGACAGACAGACAGACAGACAGACAGACAGACAGACAGACAGACAGACAGACAGACAGACAGACAGACAGACAGACAGACAGACAGACAGACAGACAGACAGACAGACAGACAGACAGACAGACAGACAGACAGACAGACAGACAGACAGACAGACAGACAGACAGACAGACAGACAGACAGACAGACAGACAGACAGACAGACAGACAGACAGACAGACAGACAGACAGACAGACAGACAGACAGACAGACAGACAGACAGACAGACAGACAGACAGACAGACAGACAGACAGACAGACAGACAGACAGACAGACAGACAGACAGACAGACAGACAGACAGACAGACAGACAGACAGACAGACAGACAGACAGACAGACAGACAGACAGACAGACAGACAGACAGACAGACAGACAGACAGACAGACAGACAGACAGACAGACAGACAGACAGACAGACAGACAGACAGACAGACAGACAGACAGACAGACAGACAGACAGACAGACAGACAGACAGACAGACAGACAGACAGACAGACAGACAGACAGACAGACAGACAGACAGACAGACAGACAGACAGACAGACAGACAGACAGACAGACAGACAGACAGACAGACAGACAGACAGACAGACAGACAGACAGACAGACAGACAGACAGACAGACAGACAGACAGACAGACAGACAGACAGACAGACAGACAGACAGACAGACAGACAGACAGACAGACAGACAGACAGACAGACAGACAGACAGACAGACAGACAGACAGACAGACAGACAGACAGACAGACAGACAGACAGACAGACAGACAGACAGACAGACAGACAGACAGACAGACAGACAGACAGACAGACAGACAGACAGACAGACAGACAGACAGACAGACAGACAGACAGACAGACAGACAGACAGACAGACAGACAGACAGACAGACAGACAGACAGACAGACAGACAGACAGACAGACAGACAGACAGACAGACAGACAGACAGACAGACAGACAGACAGACAGACAGACAGACAGACAGACAGACAGACAGACAGACAGACAGACAGACAGACAGACAGACAGACAGACAGACAGACAGACAGACAGACAGACAGACAGACAGACAGACAGACAGACAGACAGACAGACAGACAGACAGACAGACAGACAGACAGACAGACAGACAGACAGACAGACAGACAGACAGACAGACAGACAGACAGACAGACAGACAGACAGACAGACAGACAGACAGACAGACAGACAGACAGACAGACAGACAGACAGACAGACAGACAGACAGACAGACAGACAGACAGACAGACAGACAGACAGACAGACAGACAGACAGACAGACAGACAGACAGACAGACAGACAGACAGACAGACAGACAGACAGACAGACAGACAGACAGACAGACAGACAGACAGACAGACAGACAGACAGACAGACAGACAGACAGACAGACAGACAGACAGACAGACAGACAGACAGACAGACAGACAGACAGACAGACAGACAGACAGACAGACAGACAGACAGACAGACAGACAGACAGACAGACAGACAGACAGACAGACAGACAGACAGACAGACAGACAGACAGACAGACAGACAGACAGACAGACAGACAGACAGACAGACAGACAGACAGACAGACAGACAGACAGACAGACAGACAGACAGACAGACAGACAGACAGACAGACAGACAGACAGACAGACAGACAGACAGACAGACAGACAGACAGACAGACAGACAGACAGACAGACAGACAGACAGACAGACAGACAGACAGACAGACAGACAGACAGACAGACAGACAGACAGACAGACAGACAGACAGACAGACAGACAGACAGACAGACAGACAGACAGACAGACAGACAGACAGACAGACAGACAGACAGACAGACAGACAGACAGACAGACAGACAGACAGACAGACAGACAGACAGACAGACAGACAGACAGACAGACAGACAGACAGACAGACAGACAGACAGACAGACAGACAGACAGACAGACAGACAGACAGACAGACAGACAGACAGACAGACAGACAGACAGACAGACAGACAGACAGACAGACAGACAGACAGACAGACAGACAGACAGACAGACAGACAGACAGACAGACAGACAGACAGACAGACAGACAGACAGACAGACAGACAGACAGACAGACAGACAGACAGACAGACAGACAGACAGACAGACAGACAGACAGACAGACAGACAGACAGACAGACAGACAGACAGACAGACAGACAGACAGACAGACAGACAGACAGACAGACAGACAGACAGACAGACAGACAGACAGACAGACAGACAGACAGACAGACAGACAGACAGACAGACAGACAGACAGACAGACAGACAGACAGACAGACAGACAGACAGACAGACAGACAGACAGACAGACAGACAGACAGACAGACAGACAGACAGACAGACAGACAGACAGACAGACAGACAGACAGACAGACAGACAGACAGACAGACAGACAGACAGACAGACAGACAGACAGACAGACAGACAGACAGACAGACAGACAGACAGACAGACAGACAGACAGACAGACAGACAGACAGACAGACAGACAGACAGACAGACAGACAGACAGACAGACAGACAGACAGACAGACAGACAGACAGACAGACAGACAGACAGACAGACAGACAGACAGACAGACAGACAGACAGACAGACAGACAGACAGACAGACAGACAGACAGACAGACAGACAGACAGACAGACAGACAGACAGACAGACAGACAGACAGACAGACAGACAGACAGACAGACAGACAGACAGACAGACAGACAGACAGACAGACAGACAGACAGACAGACAGACAGACAGACAGACAGACAGACAGACAGACAGACAGACAGACAGACAGACAGACAGACAGACAGACAGACAGACAGACAGACAGACAGACAGACAGACAGACAGACAGACAGACAGACAGACAGACAGACAGACAGACAGACAGACAGACAGACAGACAGACAGACAGACAGACAGACAGACAGACAGACAGACAGACAGACAGACAGACAGACAGACAGACAGACAGACAGACAGACAGACAGACAGACAGACAGACAGACAGACAGACAGACAGACAGACAGACAGACAGACAGACAGACAGACAGACAGACAGACAGACAGACAGACAGACAGACAGACAGACAGACAGACAGACAGACAGACAGACAGACAGACAGACAGACAGACAGACAGACAGACAGACAGACAGACAGACAGACAGACAGACAGACAGACAGACAGACAGACAGACAGACAGACAGACAGACAGACAGACAGACAGACAGACAGACAGACAGACAGACAGACAGACAGACAGACAGACAGACAGACAGACAGACAGACAGACAGACAGACAGACAGACAGACAGACAGACAGACAGACAGACAGACAGACAGACAGACAGACAGACAGACAGACAGACAGACAGACAGACAGACAGACAGACAGACAGACAGACAGACAGACAGACAGACAGACAGACAGACAGACAGACAGACAGACAGACAGACAGACAGACAGACAGACAGACAGACAGACAGACAGACAGACAGACAGACAGACAGACAGACAGACAGACAGACAGACAGACAGACAGACAGACAGACAGACAGACAGACAGACAGACAGACAGACAGACAGACAGACAGACAGACAGACAGACAGACAGACAGACAGACAGACAGACAGACAGACAGACAGACAGACAGACAGACAGACAGACAGACAGACAGACAGACAGACAGACAGACAGACAGACAGACAGACAGACAGACAGACAGACAGACAGACAGACAGACAGACAGACAGACAGACAGACAGACAGACAGACAGACAGACAGACAGACAGACAGACAGACAGACAGACAGACAGACAGACAGACAGACAGACAGACAGACAGACAGACAGACAGACAGACAGACAGACAGACAGACAGACAGACAGACAGACAGACAGACAGACAGACAGACAGACAGACAGACAGACAGACAGACAGACAGACAGACAGACAGACAGACAGACAGACAGACAGACAGACAGACAGACAGACAGACAGACAGACAGACAGACAGACAGACAGACAGACAGACAGACAGACAGACAGACAGACAGACAGACAGACAGACAGACAGACAGACAGACAGACAGACAGACAGACAGACAGACAGACAGACAGACAGACAGACAGACAGACAGACAGACAGACAGACAGACAGACAGACAGACAGACAGACAGACAGACAGACAGACAGACAGACAGACAGACAGACAGACAGACAGACAGACAGACAGACAGACAGACAGACAGACAGACAGACAGACAGACAGACAGACAGACAGACAGACAGACAGACAGACAGACAGACAGACAGACAGACAGACAGACAGACAGACAGACAGACAGACAGACAGACAGACAGACAGACAGACAGACAGACAGACAGACAGACAGACAGACAGACAGACAGACAGACAGACAGACAGACAGACAGACAGACAGACAGACAGACAGACAGACAGACAGACAGACAGACAGACAGACAGACAGACAGACAGACAGACAGACAGACAGACAGACAGACAGACAGACAGACAGACAGACAGACAGACAGACAGACAGACAGACAGACAGACAGACAGACAGACAGACAGACAGACAGACAGACAGACAGACAGACAGACAGACAGACAGACAGACAGACAGACAGACAGACAGACAGACAGACAGACAGACAGACAGACAGACAGACAGACAGACAGACAGACAGACAGACAGACAGACAGACAGACAGACAGACAGACAGACAGACAGACAGACAGACAGACAGACAGACAGACAGACAGACAGACAGACAGACAGACAGACAGACAGACAGACAGACAGACAGACAGACAGACAGACAGACAGACAGACAGACAGACAGACAGACAGACAGACAGACAGACAGACAGACAGACAGACAGACAGACAGACAGACAGACAGACAGACAGACAGACAGACAGACAGACAGACAGACAGACAGACAGACAGACAGACAGACAGACAGACAGACAGACAGACAGACAGACAGACAGACAGACAGACAGACAGACAGACAGACAGACAGACAGACAGACAGACAGACAGACAGACAGACAGACAGACAGACAGACAGACAGACAGACAGACAGACAGACAGACAGACAGACAGACAGACAGACAGACAGACAGACAGACAGACAGACAGACAGACAGACAGACAGACAGACAGACAGACAGACAGACAGACAGACAGACAGACAGACAGACAGACAGACAGACAGACAGACAGACAGACAGACAGACAGACAGACAGACAGACAGACAGACAGACAGACAGACAGACAGACAGACAGACAGACAGACAGACAGACAGACAGACAGACAGACAGACAGACAGACAGACAGACAGACAGACAGACAGACAGACAGACAGACAGACAGACAGACAGACAGACAGACAGACAGACAGACAGACAGACAGACAGACAGACAGACAGACAGACAGACAGACAGACAGACAGACAGACAGACAGACAGACAGACAGACAGACAGACAGACAGACAGACAGACAGACAGACAGACAGACAGACAGACAGACAGACAGACAGACAGACAGACAGACAGACAGACAGACAGACAGACAGACAGACAGACAGACAGACAGACAGACAGACAGACAGACAGACAGACAGACAGACAGACAGACAGACAGACAGACAGACAGACAGACAGACAGACAGACAGACAGACAGACAGACAGACAGACAGACAGACAGACAGACAGACAGACAGACAGACAGACAGACAGACAGACAGACAGACAGACAGACAGACAGACAGACAGACAGACAGACAGACAGACAGACAGACAGACAGACAGACAGACAGACAGACAGACAGACAGACAGACAGACAGACAGACAGACAGACAGACAGACAGACAGACAGACAGACAGACAGACAGACAGACAGACAGACAGACAGACAGACAGACAGACAGACAGACAGACAGACAGACAGACAGACAGACAGACAGACAGACAGACAGACAGACAGACAGACAGACAGACAGACAGACAGACAGACAGACAGACAGACAGACAGACAGACAGACAGACAGACAGACAGACAGACAGACAGACAGACAGACAGACAGACAGACAGACAGACAGACAGACAGACAGACAGACAGACAGACAGACAGACAGACAGACAGACAGACAGACAGACAGACAGACAGACAGACAGACAGACAGACAGACAGACAGACAGACAGACAGACAGACAGACAGACAGACAGACAGACAGACAGACAGACAGACAGACAGACAGACAGACAGACAGACAGACAGACAGACAGACAGACAGACAGACAGACAGACAGACAGACAGACAGACAGACAGACAGACAGACAGACAGACAGACAGACAGACAGACAGACAGACAGACAGACAGACAGACAGACAGACAGACAGACAGACAGACAGACAGACAGACAGACAGACAGACAGACAGACAGACAGACAGACAGACAGACAGACAGACAGACAGACAGACAGACAGACAGACAGACAGACAGACAGACAGACAGACAGACAGACAGACAGACAGACAGACAGACAGACAGACAGACAGACAGACAGACAGACAGACAGACAGACAGACAGACAGACAGACAGACAGACAGACAGACAGACAGACAGACAGACAGACAGACAGACAGACAGACAGACAGACAGACAGACAGACAGACAGACAGACAGACAGACAGACAGACAGACAGACAGACAGACAGACAGACAGACAGACAGACAGACAGACAGACAGACAGACAGACAGACAGACAGACAGACAGACAGACAGACAGACAGACAGACAGACAGACAGACAGACAGACAGACAGACAGACAGACAGACAGACAGACAGACAGACAGACAGACAGACAGACAGACAGACAGACAGACAGACAGACAGACAGACAGACAGACAGACAGACAGACAGACAGACAGACAGACAGACAGACAGACAGACAGACAGACAGACAGACAGACAGACAGACAGACAGACAGACAGACAGACAGACAGACAGACAGACAGACAGACAGACAGACAGACAGACAGACAGACAGACAGACAGACAGACAGACAGACAGACAGACAGACAGACAGACAGACAGACAGACAGACAGACAGACAGACAGACAGACAGACAGACAGACAGACAGACAGACAGACAGACAGACAGACAGACAGACAGACAGACAGACAGACAGACAGACAGACAGACAGACAGACAGACAGACAGACAGACAGACAGACAGACAGACAGACAGACAGACAGACAGACAGACAGACAGACAGACAGACAGACAGACAGACAGACAGACAGACAGACAGACAGACAGACAGACAGACAGACAGACAGACAGACAGACAGACAGACAGACAGACAGACAGACAGACAGACAGACAGACAGACAGACAGACAGACAGACAGACAGACAGACAGACAGACAGACAGACAGACAGACAGACAGACAGACAGACAGACAGACAGACAGACAGACAGACAGACAGACAGACAGACAGACAGACAGACAGACAGACAGACAGACAGACAGACAGACAGACAGACAGACAGACAGACAGACAGACAGACAGACAGACAGACAGACAGACAGACAGACAGACAGACAGACAGACAGACAGACAGACAGACAGACAGACAGACAGACAGACAGACAGACAGACAGACAGACAGACAGACAGACAGACAGACAGACAGACAGACAGACAGACAGACAGACAGACAGACAGACAGACAGACAGACAGACAGACAGACAGACAGACAGACAGACAGACAGACAGACAGACAGACAGACAGACAGACAGACAGACAGACAGACAGACAGACAGACAGACAGACAGACAGACAGACAGACAGACAGACAGACAGACAGACAGACAGACAGACAGACAGACAGACAGACAGACAGACAGACAGACAGACAGACAGACAGACAGACAGACAGACAGACAGACAGACAGACAGACAGACAGACAGACAGACAGACAGACAGACAGACAGACAGACAGACACAGACAGACAGACAGACAGACAGACAGACAGACAGACAGACAGACAGACAGACAGACAGACAGACAGACAGACAGACAGACAGACAGACAGACAGACAGACAGACAGACAGACAGACAGACAGACAGACAGACAGACAGACAGACAGACAGACAGACAGACAGACAGACAGACAGACAGACAGACAGACAGACAGACAGACAGACAGACAGACAGACAGACAGACAGACAGACAGACAGACAGACAGACAGACAGACAGACAGACAGACAGACAGACAGACAGACAGACAGACAGACAGACAGACAGACAGACAGACAGACAGACAGACAGACAGACAGACAGACAGACAGACAGACAGACAGACAGACAGACAGACAGACAGACAGACAGACAGACAGACAGACAGACAGACAGACAGACAGACAGACAGACAGACAGACAGACAGACAGACAGACAGACAGACAGACAGACAGACAGACAGACAGACAGACAGACAGACAGACAGACAGACAGACAGACAGACAGACAGACAGACAGACAGACAGACAGACAGACAGACAGACAGACAGACAGACAGACAGACAGACAGACAGACAGACAGACAGACAGACAGACAGACAGACAGACAGACAGACAGACAGACAGACAGACAGACAGACAGACAGACAGACAGACAGACAGACAGACAGACAGACAGACAGACAGACAGACAGACAGACAGACAGACAGACAGACAGACAGACAGACAGACAGACAGACAGACAGACAGACAGACAGACAGACAGACAGACAGACAGACAGACAGACAGACAGACAGACAGACAGACAGACAGACAGACAGACAGACAGACAGACAGACAGACAGACAGACAGACAGACAGACAGACAGACAGACAGACAGACAGACAGACAGACAGACAGACAGACAGACAGACAGACAGACAGACAGACAGACAGACAGACAGACAGACAGACAGACAGACAGACAGACAGACAGACAGACAGACAGACAGACAGACAGACAGACAGACAGACAGACAGACAGACAGACAGACAGACAGACAGACAGACAGACAGACAGACAGACAGACAGACAGACAGACAGACAGACAGACAGACAGACAGACAGACAGACAGACAGACAGACAGACAGACAGACAGACAGACAGACAGACAGACAGACAGACAGACAGACAGACAGACAGACAGACAGACAGACAGACAGACAGACAGACAGACAGACAGACAGACAGACAGACAGACAGACAGACAGACAGACAGACAGACAGACAGACAGACAGACAGACAGACAGACAGACAGACAGACAGACAGACAGACAGACAGACAGACAGACAGACAGACAGACAGACAGACAGACAGACAGACAGACAGACAGACAGACAGACAGACAGACAGACAGACAGACAGACAGACAGACAGACAGACAGACAGACAGACAGACAGACAGACAGACAGACAGACAGACAGACAGACAGACAGACAGACAGACAGACAGACAGACAGACAGACAGACAGACAGACAGACAGACAGACAGACAGACAGACAGACAGACAGACAGACAGACAGACAGACAGACAGACAGACAGACAGACAGACAGACAGACAGACAGACAGACAGACAGACAGACAGACAGACAGACAGACAGACAGACAGACAGACAGACAGACAGACAGACAGACAGACAGACAGACAGACAGACAGACAGACAGACAGACAGACAGACAGACAGACAGACAGACAGACAGACAGACAGACAGACAGACAGACAGACAGACAGACAGACAGACAGACAGACAGACAGACAGACAGACAGACAGACAGACAGACAGACAGACAGACAGACAGACAGACAGACAGACAGACAGACAGACAGACAGACAGACAGACAGACAGACAGACAGACAGACAGACAGACAGACAGACAGACAGACAGACAGACAGACAGACAGACAGACAGACAGACAGACAGACAGACAGACAGACAGACAGACAGACAGACAGACAGACAGACAGACAGACAGACAGACAGACAGACAGACAGACAGACAGACAGACAGACAGACAGACAGACAGACAGACAGACAGACAGACAGACAGACAGACAGACAGACAGACAGACAGACAGACAGACAGACAGACAGACAGACAGACAGACAGACAGACAGACAGACAGACAGACAGACAGACAGACAGACAGACAGACAGACAGACAGACAGACAGACAGACAGACAGACAGACAGACAGACAGACAGACAGACAGACAGACAGACAGACAGACAGACAGACAGACAGACAGACAGACAGACAGACAGACAGACAGACAGACAGACAGACAGACAGACAGACAGACAGACAGACAGACAGACAGACAGACAGACAGACAGACAGACAGACAGACAGACAGACAGACAGACAGACAGACAGACAGACAGACAGACAGACAGACAGACAGACAGACAGACAGACAGACAGACAGACAGACAGACAGACAGACAGACAGACAGACAGACAGACAGACAGACAGACAGACAGACAGACAGACAGACAGACAGACAGACAGACAGACAGACAGACAGACAGACAGACAGACAGACAGACAGACAGACAGACAGACAGACAGACAGACAGACAGACAGACAGACAGACAGACAGACAGACAGACAGACAGACAGACAGACAGACAGACAGACAGACAGACAGACAGACAGACAGACAGACAGACAGACAGACAGACAGACAGACAGACAGACAGACAGACAGACAGACAGACAGACAGACAGACAGACAGACAGACAGACAGACAGACAGACAGACAGACAGACAGACAGACAGACAGACAGACAGACAGACAGACAGACAGACAGACAGACAGACAGACAGACAGACAGACAGACAGACAGACAGACAGACAGACAGACAGACAGACAGACAGACAGACAGACAGACAGACAGACAGACAGACAGACAGACAGACAGACAGACAGACAGACAGACAGACAGACAGACAGACAGACAGACAGACAGACAGACAGACAGACAGACAGACAGACAGACAGACAGACAGACAGACAGACAGACAGACAGACAGACAGACAGACAGACAGACAGACAGACAGACAGACAGACAGACAGACAGACAGACAGACAGACAGACAGACAGACAGACAGACAGACAGACAGACAGACAGACAGACAGACAGACAGACAGACAGACAGACAGACAGACAGACAGACAGACAGACAGACAGACAGACAGACAGACAGACAGACAGACAGACAGACAGACAGACAGACAGACAGACAGACAGACAGACAGACAGACAGACAGACAGACAGACAGACAGACAGACAGACAGACAGACAGACAGACAGACAGACAGACAGACAGACAGACAGACAGACAGACAGACAGACAGACAGACAGACAGACAGACAGACAGACAGACAGACAGACAGACAGACAGACAGACAGACAGACAGACAGACAGACAGACAGACAGACAGACAGACAGACAGACAGACAGACAGACAGACAGACAGACAGACAGACAGACAGACAGACAGACAGACAGACAGACAGACAGACAGACAGACAGACAGACAGACAGACAGACAGACAGACAGACAGACAGACAGACAGACAGACAGACAGACAGACAGACAGACAGACAGACAGACAGACAGACAGACAGACAGACAGACAGACAGACAGACAGACAGACAGACAGACAGACAGACAGACAGACAGACAGACAGACAGACAGACAGACAGACAGACAGACAGACAGACAGACAGACAGACAGACAGACAGACAGACAGACAGACAGACAGACAGACAGACAGACAGACAGACAGACAGACAGACAGACAGACAGACAGACAGACAGACAGACAGACAGACAGACAGACAGACAGACAGACAGACAGACAGACAGACAGACAGACAGACAGACAGACAGACAGACAGACAGACAGACAGACAGACAGACAGACAGACAGACAGACAGACAGACAGACAGACAGACAGACAGACAGACAGACAGACAGACAGACAGACAGACAGACAGACAGACAGACAGACAGACAGACAGACAGACAGACAGACAGACAGACAGACAGACAGACAGACAGACAGACAGACAGACAGACAGACAGACAGACAGACAGACAGACAGACAGACAGACAGACAGACAGACAGACAGACAGACAGACAGACAGACAGACAGACAGACAGACAGACAGACAGACAGACAGACAGACAGACAGACAGACAGACAGACAGACAGACAGACAGACAGACAGACAGACAGACAGACAGACAGACAGACAGACAGACAGACAGACAGACAGACAGACAGACAGACAGACAGACAGACAGACAGACAGACAGACAGACAGACAGACAGACAGACAGACAGACAGACAGACAGACAGACAGACAGACAGACAGACAGACAGACAGACAGACAGACAGACAGACAGACAGACAGACAGACAGACAGACAGACAGACAGACAGACAGACAGACAGACAGACAGACAGACAGACAGACAGACAGACAGACAGACAGACAGACAGACAGACAGACAGACAGACAGACAGACAGACAGACAGACAGACAGACAGACAGACAGACAGACAGACAGACAGACAGACAGACAGACAGACAGACAGACAGACAGACAGACAGACAGACAGACAGACAGACAGACAGACAGACAGACAGACAGACAGACAGACAGACAGACAGACAGACAGACAGACAGACAGACAGACAGACAGACAGACAGACAGACAGACAGACAGACAGACAGACAGACAGACAGACAGACAGACAGACAGACAGACAGACAGACAGACAGACAGACAGACAGACAGACAGACAGACAGACAGACAGACAGACAGACAGACAGACAGACAGACAGACAGACAGACAGACAGACAGACAGACAGACAGACAGACAGACAGACAGACAGACAGACAGACAGACAGACAGACAGACAGACAGACAGACAGACAGACAGACAGACAGACAGACAGACAGACAGACAGACAGACAGACAGACAGACAGACAGACAGACAGACAGACAGACAGACAGACAGACAGACAGACAGACAGACAGACAGACAGACAGACAGACAGACAGACAGACAGACAGACAGACAGACAGACAGACAGACAGACAGACAGACAGACAGACAGACAGACAGACAGACAGACAGACAGACAGACAGACAGACAGACAGACAGACAGACAGACAGACAGACAGACAGACAGACAGACAGACAGACAGACAGACAGACAGACAGACAGACAGACAGACAGACAGACAGACAGACAGACAGACAGACAGACAGACAGACAGACAGACAGACAGACAGACAGACAGACAGACAGACAGACAGACAGACAGACAGACAGACAGACAGACAGACAGACAGACAGACAGACAGACAGACAGACAGACAGACAGACAGACAGACAGACAGACAGACAGACAGACAGACAGACAGACAGACAGACAGACAGACAGACAGACAGACAGACAGACAGACAGACAGACAGACAGACAGACAGACAGACAGACAGACAGACAGACAGACAGACAGACAGACAGACAGACAGACAGACAGACAGACAGACAGACAGACAGACAGACAGACAGACAGACAGACAGACAGACAGACAGACAGACAGACAGACAGACAGACAGACAGACAGACAGACAGACAGACAGACAGACAGACAGACAGACAGACAGACAGACAGACAGACAGACAGACAGACAGACAGACAGACAGACAGACAGACAGACAGACAGACAGACAGACAGACAGACAGACAGACAGACAGACAGACAGACAGACAGACAGACAGACAGACAGACAGACAGACAGACAGACAGACAGACAGACAGACAGACAGACAGACAGACAGACAGACAGACAGACAGACAGACAGACAGACAGACAGACAGACAGACAGACAGACAGACAGACAGACAGACAGACAGACAGACAGACAGACAGACAGACAGACAGACAGACAGACAGACAGACAGACAGACAGACAGACAGACAGACAGACAGACAGACAGACAGACAGACAGACAGACAGACAGACAGACAGACAGACAGACAGACAGACAGACAGACAGACAGACAGACAGACAGACAGACAGACAGACAGACAGACAGACAGACAGACAGACAGACAGACAGACAGACAGACAGACAGACAGACAGACAGACAGACAGACAGACAGACAGACAGACAGACAGACAGACAGACAGACAGACAGACAGACAGACAGACAGACAGACAGACAGACAGACAGACAGACAGACAGACAGACAGACAGACAGACAGACAGACAGACAGACAGACAGACAGACAGACAGACAGACAGACAGACAGACAGACAGACAGACAGACAGACAGACAGACAGACAGACAGACAGACAGACAGACAGACAGACAGACAGACAGACAGACAGACAGACAGACAGACAGACAGACAGACAGACAGACAGACAGACAGACAGACAGACAGACAGACAGACACAGACAGACAGACAGACAGACAGACAGACAGACAGACAGACAGACAGACAGACAGACAGACAGACAGACAGACAGACAGACAGACAGACAGACAGACAGACAGACAGACAGACAGACAGACAGACAGACAGACAGACAGACAGACAGACAGACAGACAGACAGACAGACAGACAGACAGACAGACAGACAGACAGACAGACAGACAGACAGACAGACAGACAGACAGACAGACAGACAGACAGACAGACAGACAGACAGACAGACAGACAGACAGACAGACAGACAGACAGACAGACAGACAGACAGACAGACAGACAGACAGACAGACAGACAGACAGACAGACAGACAGACAGACAGACAGACAGACAGACAGACAGACAGACAGACAGACAGACAGACAGACAGACAGACAGACAGACAGACAGACAGACAGACAGACAGACAGACAGACAGACAGACAGACAGACAGACAGACAGACAGACAGACAGACAGACAGACAGACAGACAGACAGACAGACAGACAGACAGACAGACAGACAGACAGACAGACAGACAGACAGACAGACAGACAGACAGACAGACAGACAGACAGACAGACAGACAGACAGACAGACAGACAGACAGACAGACAGACAGACAGACAGACAGACAGACAGACAGACAGACAGACAGACAGACAGACAGACAGACAGACAGACAGACAGACAGACAGACAGACAGACAGACAGACAGACAGACAGACAGACAGACAGACAGACAGACAGACAGACAGACAGACAGACAGACAGACAGACAGACAGACAGACAGACAGACAGACAGACAGACAGACAGACAGACAGACAGACAGACAGACAGACAGACAGACAGACAGACAGACAGACAGACAGACAGACAGACAGACAGACAGACAGACAGACAGACAGACAGACAGACAGACAGACAGACAGACAGACAGACAGACAGACAGACAGACAGACAGACAGACAGACAGACAGACAGACAGACAGACAGACAGACAGACAGACAGACAGACAGACAGACAGACAGACAGACAGACAGACAGACAGACAGACAGACAGACAGACAGACAGACAGACAGACAGACAGACAGACAGACAGACAGACAGACAGACAGACAGACAGACAGACAGACAGACAGACAGACAGACAGACAGACAGACAGACAGACAGACAGACAGACAGACAGACAGACAGACAGACAGACAGACAGACAGACAGACAGACAGACAGACAGACAGACAGACAGACAGACAGACAGACAGACAGACAGACAGACAGACAGACAGACAGACAGACAGACAGACAGACAGACAGACAGACAGACAGACAGACAGACAGACAGACAGACAGACAGACAGACAGACAGACAGACAGACAGACAGACACAGACAGACAGACAGACAGACAGACAGACAGACAGACAGACAGACAGACAGACAGACAGACAGACAGACAGACAGACAGACAGACAGACAGACAGACAGACAGACAGACAGACAGACAGACAGACAGACAGACAGACAGACAGACAGACAGACAGACAGACAGACAGACAGACAGACAGACAGACAGACAGACAGACAGACAGACAGACAGACAGACAGACAGACAGACAGACAGACAGACAGACAGACAGACAGACAGACAGACAGACAGACAGACAGACAGACAGACAGACAGACAGACAGACAGACAGACAGACAGACAGACAGACAGACAGACAGACAGACAGACAGACAGACAGACAGACAGACAGACAGACAGACAGACAGACAGACAGACAGACAGACAGACAGACAGACAGACAGACAGACAGACAGACAGACAGACAGACAGACAGACAGACAGACAGACAGACAGACAGACAGACAGACAGACAGACAGACAGACAGACAGACAGACAGACAGACAGACAGACAGACAGACAGACAGACAGACAGACAGACAGACAGACAGACAGACAGACAGACAGACAGACAGACAGACAGACAGACAGACAGACAGACAGACAGACAGACAGACAGACAGACAGACAGACAGACAGACAGACAGACAGACAGACAGACAGACAGACAGACAGACAGACAGACAGACAGACAGACAGACAGACAGACAGACAGACAGACAGACAGACAGACAGACAGACAGACAGACAGACAGACAGACAGACAGACAGACAGACAGACAGACAGACAGACAGACAGACAGACAGACAGACAGACAGACAGACAGACAGACAGACAGACAGACAGACAGACAGACAGAGACAGACAGACAGACAGACAGACAGACAGACAGACAGACAGACAGACAGACAGACAGACAGACAGACAGACAGACAGACAGACAGACAGACAGACAGACAGACAGACAGACAGACAGACAGACAGACAGACAGACAGACAGACAGACAGACAGACAGACAGACAGACAGACAGACAGACAGACAGACAGACAGACAGACAGACAGACAGACAGACAGACAGACAGACAGACAGACAGACAGACAGACAGACAGACAGACAGACAGACAGACAGACAGACAGACAGACAGACAGACAGACAGACAGACAGACAGACAGACAGACAGACAGACAGACAGACAGACAGACAGACAGACAGACAGACAGACAGACAGACAGACAGACAGACAGACAGACAGACAGACAGACAGACAGACAGACAGACAGACAGACAGACAGACAGACAGACAGACAGACAGACAGACAGACAGACAGACAGACAGACAGACAGACAGACAGACAGACAGACAGACAGACAGACAGACAGACAGACAGACAGACAGACAGACAGACAGACAGACAGACAGACAGACAGACAGACAGACAGACAGACAGACAGACAGACAGACAGACAGACAGACAGACAGACAGACAGACAGACAGACAGACAGACAGACAGACAGACAGACAGACAGACAGACAGACAGACAGACAGACAGACAGACAGACAGACAGACAGACAGACAGACAGACAGACAGACAGACAGACAGACAGACAGACAGACAGACAGACAGACAGACAGACAGACAGACAGACAGACAGACAGACAGACAGACAGACAGACAGACAGACAGACAGACAGACAGACAGACAGACAGACAGACAGACAGACAGACAGACAGACAGACAGACAGACAGACAGACAGACAGACAGACAGACAGACAGACAGACAGACAGACAGACAGACAGACAGACAGACAGACAGACAGACAGACAGACAGACAGACAGACAGACAGACAGACAGACAGACAGACAGACAGACAGACAGACAGACAGACAGACAGACAGACAGAACAGACAGACAGACAGACAGACAGACAGACAGACAGACAGACAGACAGACAGACAGACAGACAGACAGACAGACAGACAGACAGACAGACAGACAGACAGACAGACAGACAGACAGACAGACAGACAGACAGACAGACAGACAGACAGACAGACAGACAGACAGACAGACAGACAGACAGACAGACAGACAGACAGACAGACAGACAGACAGACAGACAGACAGACAGACAGACAGACAGACAGACAGACAGACAGACAGACAGACAGACAGACAGACAGACAGACAGACAGACAGACAGACAGACAGACAGACAGACAGACAGACAGACAGACAGACAGACAGACAGACAGACAGACAGACAGACAGACAGACAGACAGACAGACAGACAGACAGACAGACAGACAGACAGACAGACAGACAGACAGACAGACAGACAGACAGACAGACAGACAGACAGACAGACAGACAGACAGACAGACAGACAGACAGACAGACAGACAGACAGACAGACAGACAGACAGACAGACAGACAGACAGACAGACAGACAGACAGACAGACAGACAGACAGACAGACAGACAGACACAGACAGACAGACAGACAGACAGACAGACAGACAGACAGACAGACAGACAGACAGACAGACAGACAGACAGACAGACAGACAGACAGACAGACAGACAGACAGACAGACAGACAGACAGACAGACAGACAGACAGACAGACAGACAGACAGACAGACAGACAGACAGACAGACAGACAGACAGACAGACAGACAGACAGACAGACAGACAGACAGACAGACAGACAGACAGACAGACAGACAGACAGACAGACAGACAGACAGACAGACAGACAGACAGACAGACAGACAGACAGACAGACAGACAGACAGACAGACAGACAGACAGACAGACAGACAGACAGACAGACAGACAGACAGACAGACAGACAGACAGACAGACAGACAGACAGACAGACAGACAGACAGACAGACACAGACAGACAGACAGACAGACAGACAGACAGACAGACAGACAGACAGACAGACAGACAGACAGACAGACAGACAGACAGACAGACAGACAGACAGACAGACAGACAGACAGACAGACAGACAGACAGACAGACAGACAGACAGACAGACAGACAGACAGACAGACAGACAGACAGACAGACAGACAGACAGACAGACAGACAGACAGACAGACAGACAGACAGACAGACAGACAGACAGACAGACAGACAGACAGACAGACAGACAGACAGACAGACAGACAGACAGACAGACAGACAGACAGACAGACAGACAGACAGACAGACAGACAGACAGACAGACAGACAGACAGACAGACAGACAGACAGACAGACAGACAGACAGACAGACAGACAGACAGACAGACAGACAGACAGACAGACAGACAGACAGACAGACAGACAGACAGACAGACAGACAGACAGACAGACAGACAGACAGACAGACAGACAGACAGACAGACAGACAGACAGACAGACAGACAGACAGACAGACAGACAGACAGACAGACAGACAGACAGACAGACAGACAGACAGACAGACAGACAGACAGACAGACAGACAGACAGACAGACAGACAGACAGACAGACAGACAGACAGACAGACAGACAGACAGACAGACAGACAGACAGACAGACAGACAGACAGACAGACAGACAGACAGACAGACAGACAGACAGACAGACAGACAGACAGACAGACAGACAGACAGACAGACAGACAGACAGACAGACAGACAGACAGACAGACAGACAGACAGACAGACAGACAGACAGACAGACAGACAGACAGACAGACAGACAGACAGACAGACAGACAGACAGACAGACAGACAGACAGACAGACAGACAACAGACAGACAGACAGACAGACAGACAGACAGACAGACAGACAGACAGACAGACAGACAGACAGACAGACAGACAGACAGACAGACAGACAGACAGACAGACAGACAGACAGACAGACAGACAGACAGACAGACAGACAGACAGACAGACAGACAGACAGACAGACAGACAGACAGACAGACAGACAGACAGACAGACGCAGACAGACAGACAGACAGACAGACAGACAGACAGACAGACAGACAGACAGACAGACAGACAGACAGACAGACAGACAGACAGACAGACAGACAGACAGACAGACAGACAGACAGACAGACAGACAGACAGACAGACAGACAGACAGACAGACAGACAGACAGACAGACAGACAGACAGACAGACAGACAGACAGACAGACAGACAGACAGACAGACAGACAGACAGACAGACAGACAGACAGACAGACAGACAGACAGACAGAAACAGACAGACAGACAGACAGACAGACAGACAGACAGACAGACAGACAGACAGACAGACAGACAGACAGACAGACAGACAGACAGACAGACAGACAGACAGACAGACAGACAGACAGACAGACAGACAGACAGACAGAAACAGACAGACAGACAGACAGACAGACAGACACAGACAGACAGACAGACAGACAGACAGACAGACAGACAGACAGACAGACAGACAGACAGACAGACAGACAGACAGACAGACAGACAGACAGACAGACAGACAGACAGACAGACAGACAGACAGACAGACAGACAGACAGACAGACAGACAGACAGACAGACAGACAGACAGACAGACAGACGACGACAGACAGACAGACAGACAGACAGACAGACAGACAGACAGACAGACAGACAGACAGACAGACAGACAGACAGACAGACAGACAGACAGACAGACAGACAGACAGACAGACAGACAGACAGACAGACAGACAGACAGACAGACAGACAGACAGACAGACAGACAGACAGACAGACAGACAGACAGACAGACAGACAGACAGACAGACAGACAGACAGACAGACAGACAGACAGACAGACAGACAGACAGACAGACAGACAGACAGACGAC
>NW_023665521.1:0-111705 GCF_014743375.2 Drosophila subpulchrella
TTACACACTGAAAACGAATGCTCGACGAGCCACGGGTAGCCACATATTTATACTTTTGCGTCTGCCTGCGGTTCATTTAGGGGTGGGTGCTTAGGACCTGAAACATTGCTCGAAAAAAAGTATAAAGCTCAAACGCGGCTTGGGCACCATTATGATCAGTGAGTTTAGTTGTGAAACATAAGTGAAGTGAATAATGCCGCCGAAAACTAGTGGAAAGGCAGCAAGAAGGCTGGCAAAGCCCAGAAGAACATCACCAAGACCGATAAGAAGAAGAAGCGCAAGAGGAAGGAGAGCTACGCCATCTACATTTACAAGGTCCTGAAGCAGGTCCACCCTGACACGCATTTCGTCGAAGGCAATGAGCATCATGAACAGCTTTGTGAATGATATCTTCGAGCGCATTGCTGCCGAGGCGTCTCGTCTGGCTCACTACAACAAGCGCTCGACCATAACCAGTCGGGAGATCCAAACGGCTGTTCGCCTGCTCCTGCCCGGAGAGTTGGCCAAGCACGCCGTCAGTGAGGGAACCAAGGCTGTCACCAAGTACACCAGCTCCAAGTAATTTTCTCTTGCTGCGTATGGGCAGAAAGATCCAAAACGGCCCTTTTCAGGGCCACAACACATTTTACCAAAGAAACTACATTTTCAATATACCATTTGCCAATCAAATTCGTGATATAAGTTCAATTTGTGTTTTTTTTTCTGAAGAACTTATTCTGGAGTTTTATAGTATAGTTATTAAATCATGAACATCGATTGATAACGAGTTTCTGCAAAAAGTGGCGAGGAACATTCTTTGACTTGCATTTTAAGATACTCTGGTACAGCTGCTGAAATCAATGCGGCCACACTTCTTTAAAAAAAAAAATGCTAACGGCCTAACAAAATAATTGGATAAGTAAAATGTACAAAGTTTTAAATTGAAAGTATCTTTCTCTTGTTAACGAACGTTGTAGCCCTGAAAAGGGCTTGTTTAAACTAATTTCAGATATCGAAATCTAAAATAGCGATTGCGAGCAGGTACCAGGTACTGTACTTTTGCTAAATTTACTTCTTGGCAGCCGTAGTCTTGGCTTTCGGCTTTTTAGCGGTAGCAGGAGCAGCTGCTTTTTTCACCGCCTTTTTGGGCTTAGCAGACGCCGCTGGCTTGGCCTTTGGTGCTTTCGCCGCCTTTGGCTTCGCTGCGATCGACTTGGCCTTCGCTGCTGTTGGCTTCGCCTTTACGGTTCCAGTTTTCTTGGCATCCTTGGCCTTTGCCTTTTCGGTTTTCTTCTTCTCTGCGGTCTTTTTGGTGGTAACAGCCTTCTTAGCCTTGGGCTTCTTCTCGTCAGCTCCGGCGGCAGCTTTCTTGGCGGTGGATCCGGTCTTCTTGACGGCTACCTTCTTGCTTTTCACCTTCTTCTCAGCAGACGCAGGCTTCGGCTTCGGATCCTTCTTGGCGGAGGCCGACAGTTTAAATGAGCCAGACGCCCCTTTTCCCTTGGTTTGGATCAGCTTTCCATTGACCACGGCGGATTTCAAGTATTTCTTGATGAATGGAGCCAGCTTCTGGGCATCGCATTTATAGGTGGCAGTGATGTATTTCTTAATTGCCAGAAGCGATGAGCCGCCACGTTCCTTCAAATTCTTGATGGATGCGTCCACCATTTGTTGAGTTGGCGGATGCGATGGCGGGGCAGCAGCCCTTTTCACCTTTGGGGCAGCGGATCCAGATGCCTTCTTGGTGGCCACCTTCTTCTCAACTGACACTGACGGGGCAGCCACTGGGGAAGCGGACGTTGCAACTGCAGAATCAGACATTTTTCTTCACTAAAATACACTTTTTCGTATAGAAAATGGGCCGCGCGCTTATTACCAACCTCCTTCGTTCGGATGAGAATCGAGGAGGAGAGCACTTTAACTGTGCGCCTGGCATCAGGCATTTGCTCTGCTATTATTTGTTTGAAGTGCAAACATATTTCTTATTTTTAGTGCTTAAGATTCTAAAACTTAACAATCTTTTTATTGTTTTACATTCTTAAATGATCTATTAAGCAGGTAATGTTTTCAAAATGTAAGTATCTTGTTTTTGCGACCTTTTATTGCCTTATCAACTTCAACATAGACATTCGTAACATGAGCAATTTTCTTAAAAACCCATTTTAAAATATGATATCTTAAAAATATTTTGTAACTTGCTAATGAAAAAATAAATTTGAACCTTTTACTTAAATAAGTACTACAATTATATTTACTTATCATTAGTTTAGGTATTTTATTACTTGTTCCAAGTTGTCCCTTGGCTACGTACGAAGTTGGCTATCAAGCTACATTCGGCAATGGTTTTCTGACTGTTAAAAATATAAATCTTTTAAAATATTGTATTTATTCGATGTTTTCTTAGATATATCATGTCTTTGCTCAAGACAGTACAGCATTGGATGCATGTTTATAAGCAGTTTTTACAAAATTTGCTAATATGTGTTTCATGTATGAATCCCATTGAGGCCGCACTCAAGTTAACATTAAAGAAAAAAATCTAAAAAATATACTTAATAATATTTTTCTTGTTTTTTTAAAAGCATTATGCATTCATTAACGCATATGATTTATTTTCAGATAGCGTTTAAAAGTTTTTCGATTTTTTGTTGATGCTTGAATGTCTAATGTTGATCGTGGTTGTCCCACATAACCCTCCCTTTCTAAAAACATGCCGACATTTATAACGAAAATTTTTGAAAAACGTGATAATACCAAAAGTACAATCAAATTGAATCTAATCTATTAAATAAATCTAATATTACAAAAAACGATATATAAATTCAGGAATATATATACCTATAAGCAGTTTTTTTTGTGTCCCATATAAAAATATCGTGGAGGTTGCACTTAACATTAAAAAGAAAATATAAAAAATGTATTTTTAAATCTGTTTATGTTTTATTAAGCAAATAGATTCACAAGCCTAGCTAATTTTTGTTCATCTCGCATGTAATATTTTTTAGTTTTTTTCTGATGCTTGAAAGTCTTGACCATCCCTGCCGCATAGCAGCTCCATCGCATTAAAAACCCCACCCAATCCAATATTTATTGATTTTATCAATTCTAATTTCTATCAAATCACAAAAAGTTACATACAATTATTAACTCCACTTACGAAGGAACGAGTCGAAAAGTTTTTTTTTTATTTTAACGTTGAAGCCTGCAGATAAAAATTTGTATCTCATTGACTGTAATTTGTGGTCCTGAAAAGGACCGATTTGTACAAAGTATGTTAGCGCATTGGCAGCACGCACACTTAAGCACGCTCGCCGCGAATGCGACGGGCCAACTGGATGTCTTTGGGCATGATGGTGACACGCTTGGCATGAATGGCGCACAAGTTGGTATCTTCAAAGAGGCCAACCAGATAGGCCTCGCTAGCTTCCTGCAGAGCCATCACTGCCGAGCTCTGGAATCGCAGGTCAGTCTTGAAGTCCTGAGCGATTTCACGCACCAGACGCTGGAAAGGCAGCTTGCGGATCAGGAGCTCGGTACTCTTCTGGTATCGACGGATCTCACGCAGGGCAACAGTTCCAGGGCGATACCGATGGGGCTTCTTCACGCCTCCGGTGGCTGGTGCGCTCTTGCGAGCGGCCTTAGTAGCCAGTTGTTTGCGTGGCGCCTTGCCACCAGTCGATTTCCGAGCGGTTTGCTTGGTACGGGCCATTTTCGAGTTCACGTTCACTTCACGTTTCAAAACACAATAAACGATAGCTGCATTTGCTACCTACTTATATAGCAAAACGAGGAGGGTTGAAAAGAGAGGGAAGCAGAGGCCATCTCACTTGTCGAGCAGAGAGCGGTGAGCGAAGAGCGGGACGCACATATCGTTCGGACTCGCTCGTGTTTCTGGGGTTTTAGGTATAAATAAGAGTGCGTCGAAAATCAGGAATTAGTTCTTCAGTGACTTTCGTTTCGTGCAGTGTGTTAACAGTAGAAAATAGTGAAATATGACTGGTCGCGGTAAAGGAGGCAAAGGCTTGGGAAAAGGAGGCGCCAAGCGTCATCGCAAAGTGCTGCGAGATAACATCCAGGGTATCACTAAGCCAGCAATCCGCCGTTTGGCTCGTCGCGGCGGTGTGAAGCGCATCTCGGGACTCATTTACGAGGAAACACGTGGCGTTCTGAAGGTGTTCTTGGAGAACGTTATCCGCGATGCCGTCACCTACACCGAACACGCCAAGAGGAAGACTGTCACAGCCATGGATGTTGTGTACGCTCTGAAGAGGCAAGGCCGCACCCTGTACGGCTTCGGCGGTTAAAAAACTAGTACAGCTTGTACTTCATTCAGCAATCGGTCCTTTTCAGGACCACCATTCAAATTTTCGAAGGAGACAAATTTTCAAATAATTTTTTGATTTATTGGCATACTGACCGGGAACTCGAAAGTTGATACTGCATATACATATTGCATTGAACCAAAATTAAATTTCAAATGGGTATGGGTTCAGGTATGTATTTTGTAGAGGCTGTACCGCTTGCAGATACAGCATTAACGGAAATGCGTCTTTTTGGCGACGAACTTCTTAGAACATTCCAGATCTTATTTCTGACCAAGTGCTATTCAACGACATTTCTTGTTTTAATGATATAATATACGTATTGGAAAATCTTCACTTCTTTGGTAAAAACTTGGTCGTCCTGAAAAGGACGGTTGGGTTTTATTTTTTATGTACAAGTATGTAGTAGGCTCCGCATTTAAAACGTTTAAGCCTTCTTCTCGGTCTTCTTGGGCAACAGAACAGCCTGGATGTTGGGCAACACTCCACCCTGGGCAATGGTGACGCCGGAGAGTAGTTTGTTCAACTCCTCGTCGTTGCGGATGGCCAGCTGCAGATGACGAGGAATAATCCTAGTCTTCTTGTTGTCACGAGCAGCATTGCCAGCCAATTCGAGAACCTCAGCGGCCAGATATTCCATCACAGCAGCCAGGTAAACTGGAGCGCCGGCCCCAACTCGCTCGGCATAGTTGCCCTTGCGGAGCAAACGGTGAATACGGCCCACTGGGAACTGAAGACCGGCACGGTTAGAGCGGGACTTTGCCTTTCCCTTCACTTTGCCACCTTTTCCACGACCAGACATTTTTCTTTACGAGTATTTCACTTAGTTCACTTTACACACTGAAAACGAATGCTCGACGAGCCCCGGGTAGCCACATATTTATACTTTTGCGTCTGCCTGCGCGTTCATTTAGGGGTGGGTGCCTTAGACCTGAAAACATTGCTCGAAAAAAAGTATAAAGCTGAACGCGCTTGGGCACCATTATGATCAGTGAGTTGTGTTTGTGAAATCATAAGTGAAGTGAATAATGCCGCCGAAAACTAGTGGAAAGGCAGCCAAGAAGGCTGGCAAAGCCCAGAAGAACATCACCAAGACCGATAAGAAGAAGAAGCGCAAGAGGAAGGAGAGCTACGCCATCTACATTTACAAGGTCCTGAAGCAGGTCCACCCTGACACCGGCATTTCGTCGAAGGCAATGAGCATCATGAACAGCTTTGTGAATGATATCTTCGAGCGCATTGCTGCCGAGGCGTCTCGTCTGGCTCACTACAACAAGCGCTCGACCATAACCAGTCGGGAGATCCAAACGGCTGTTCGCCTGCTCCTGCCCGGAGAGTTGGCCAAGCACGCCGTCAGTGAGGGAACCAAGGCTGTCACCAAGTACACCAGCTCCAAGTAATTTTCTCTTGCTGCGTATGGGCAGAAAGATCCAAAACGGCCCTTTTCAGGGCCACAACACATTTTACCAAAGAAACTACATTTTCAATATACCATTTGCCAATCAAATTCGTGATATAAGTTCAATTTGTGTTTTTTTTTCTGAAGAACTTATTCTGGAGTTTTATAGTATAGTTATTAAATCATGAACATCGATTGATAACGAGTTTCTGCAAAAAGTGGCGAGGAACATTCTTTGACTTGCATTTTAAGATACTCTGGTACAGCTGCTGAAATCAATGCGGCCACACTTCTTTAAAAAAAAAATGCTAACGGCCTAACAAAATAATTGGATAAGTAAAATGTACAAAGTTTTAAATTGAAAGTATCTTTCTCTTGTTAACGAACGTTGTAGCCCTGAAAAGGGCTTGTTTAAACTAATTTCAGATATCGAAATCTAAAATAGCGATTGCGAGCAGGTACCAGGTACTGTACTTTTGCTAAATTTACTTCTTGGCAGCCGTAGTCTTGGCTTTCGGCTTTTTAGCGGTAGCAGGAGCAGCTGCTTTTTTCACCGCCTTTTTGGGCTTAGCAGACGCCGCTGGCTTGGCCTTTGGTGCTTTCGCCGCCTTTGGCTTCGCTGCGATCGACTTGGCCTTCGCTGCTGTTGGCTTCGCCTTTACGGTTCCAGTTTTCTTGGCATCCTTGGCCTTTGCCTTTTCGGTTTTCTTCTTCTCTGCGGTCTTTTTGGTGGTAACAGCCTTCTTAGCCTTGGGCTTCTTCTCGTCAGCTCCGGCGGCAGCTTTCTTGGCGGTGGATCCGGTCTTCTTGACGGCTACCTTCTTGCTTTTCACCTTCTTCTCAGCAGACGCAGGCTTCGGCTTCGGATCCTTCTTGGCGGAGGCCGACAGTTTAAATGAGCCAGACGCCCCTTTTCCCTTGGTTTGGATCAGCTTTCCATTGACCACGGCGGATTTCAAGTATTTCTTGATGAATGGAGCCAGCTTCTGGGCATCGCATTTATAGGTGGCAGTGATGTATTTCTTAATTGCCAGAAGCGATGAGCCGCCACGTTCCTTCAAATTCTTGATGGATGCGTCCACCATTTGTTGAGTTGGCGGATGCGATGGCGGGGCAGCAGCCCTTTTCACCTTTGGGGCAGCGGATCCAGATGCCTTCTTGGTGGCCACCTTCTTCTCAACTGACACTGACGGGGCAGCCACTGGGGAAGCGGACATTTTTCTTCACTAAAATACACTTTTTCGTATAGAAAATGGGCCGCGCGCTTATTACCAACCTCCTTCGTTCGGATGAGAATCGAGGAGGAGAGCACTTTAACTGTGCGCCTGGCATCAGGCATTTGCTCTGCTATTATTTGTTTGAAGTGCAAACATATTTTCTTATTTTTAGTGCTTAAGATTCTAAAACTTAACAATCTTTTTATTGTTTTACATTCTTAAATGATCTATTAAGCAGGTAATGTTTTCAAAATGTAAGTATCTTGTTTTTGCGACCTTTTATTGCCTTATCAACTTCAACATAGACATTCGTAACATGAGCAATTTTCTTAAAAACCCATTTTAAAATATGATATCTTAAAAATATTTTGTAACTTGCTAATGAAAAAATAAATTTGAACCTTTTACTTAAATAAGTACTACAATTATATTTACTTATCATTAGTTTAGGTATTTTATTACTTGTTCCAAGTTGTCCCTTGGCTACGTACGAAGTTGGCTATCAAGCTACATTCGGCAATGGTTTTCTGACTGTTAAAATATAAATCTTTTAAAATATTGTATTTATTCGATGTTTTCTTAGATATATCATGTCTTTGCTCAAGACAGTACAGCATTGGATGCATGTTTATAAGCAGTTTTTACAAAATTTGCTAATATGTGTTTCATGTATGAATCCCATTGAGGCCGCACTCAAGTTAACATTAAGAAAAAAATCTAAAAAATATACTTAATAATATTTTTCTTGTTTTTTATAAAGCATTATGCATTCATTAACGCATATGATTTATTTTCAGATAGCGTTTAAAAGTTTTTCGATTTTTGTTGATGCTTGAATGTCTAATGTTGATCGTGGTTGTCCCACATAACCCTCCCTTTCTAAAAACATGCCGACATTTATAACGAAAATTTTTGAAAAAACGTGATAATACCAAAAGTACAATCAAATTGAATCTAATCTATTAATAAATCTAATATTACAAAAAACGATATATAAATTCAGGAATATATATACCTATAAAGCAGTTTTTTTTGTGTCCCATATAAAAATATCGTGGAGGTTGCACTTAACATTAAAAAGAAAATATAAAAAATGTATTTTTAAATCTGTTTATGTTTTATTAAGCAAATAGATTCACAAGCCTAGCTAATTTTTGTTCATCTCGCATGTAATATTTTTTAGTTTTTTCTGATGCTTGAAAGTCTTGACCATACCCTGCCGCATAGCAGCTCCATCGCATTAAAACCCCACCCAATCCAATATTTATTGATTTTATCAATTCTAATTTCTATCAAATCACAAAAAAGTTACATACAATTATTAACTCCACTTACGAAGGAACGAGTCGAAAATTTTTTTTTTTATTTTAACGTTGAAGCCTGCAGATAAAAATTTGTATCTCATTGACCTGTAATTTGTGGTCCTGAAAAGGACCGATTTGTACAAAGTATGTTAGCGCATTGGCAGCACGCACACTTAAGCACGCTCGCCGCGAATGCGACGGGCCAACTGGATGTCTTTGGGCATGATGGTGACACGCTTGGCATGAATGGCGCACAAGTTGGTATCTTCAAAGAGGCCAACCAGATAGGCCTCGCTAGCTTCCTGCAGAGCCATCACTGCCGAGCTCTGGAATCGCAGGTCAGTCTTGAAGTCCTGAGCGATTTCACGCACCAGACGCTGAAAGGCAGCTTGCGGATCAGGAGCTCGGTACTCTTCTGGTATCGACGGATCTCAACGCAGGGGCAAACAGTTCCAGGGGCGATACCGATGGGGCTTCTTCACGCCTCCGGTGGCTGGTGCGCTCTTGCGAGCGGCCTTAGTAGCCAGTTGTTTGCGTGGCGCCTTGCCACCAGTCGATTTCCGAGCGGTTTGCTTGGTACGGGCCATTTTCGAGTTCACGTTCACTTCACGTTTCAAAACACAATAAACGATAGCTGCATTTGCTACCTACTTATATAGCAAAACGAGGAGGGTTGAAAAGAGAGGGAAGCAGAGGCCATCTCACTTGTCGAGCAGAGAGCGGTGAGCGAAGAGCGGGACGCACATATCGTTCGGACTCGCTCGTGTTTCTGGGGTTTTAGGTATAAATAAGAGTGCGTCGAAAATCAGGAATTAGTTCTTCAGTGACTTTCGTTTCGTGCAGTGTGTTAACAGTAGAAAATAGTGAAATATGACTGGTCGCGGTAAAGGAGGCAAAGGCTTGGGGAAAAAGGAGGCGCCAAGCGTCATCGCAAAGTGCTGCGAGATAACATCCAGGGTATCACTAAGCCAGCAATCCGCCGTTTGGGCTCGTCGCGGCGGTGTGAAGCGCATCTCGGGACTCATTTACGAGGAAACACGTGGCGTTCTGAAGGTGTTCTTGGAGAACGTTATCCGCGATGCCGTCACCTACACCGAACACGCCAAGAGGAAGACTGTCACAGCCATGGATGTTGTGTACGCTCTGAAGAGGCAAGGCCGCACCCTGTACGGCTTCGGCGGTTAAAAAAACTAGTACAGCTTGTACTTCATTCAGCAATCGGTCCTTTTCAGGACCACCATTCAAATTTTCGATGGAGACAAATTTTCAAATAATTTTTTGATTTATTGGCATACTGACCGGGAACTCGAAAGTTGATACTGCATATACATATTGCATTGAACCAAAATTAAATTTCAAATGGATATGGGTTCAGGTATGTATTTTGTAGAGGCTGTACCGCTTGCAGATACAGCATTAACGGAAATGCGTCTTTTTGGGCGACGAACTTCTTAGAACATTCCAGATCTTATTTCTGACCAAGTGCTATTCAACGACATTTCTTGTTTTAATGATATAATATACGTATTGGAAAAATCTTCACTTCTTTGGTAAAAACTTGGTCGTCCTGAAAAGGACGGTTGGGTTTTATTTTTTATGTACAAGTATGTAGTAGGCTCCGCATTTAAAAACGTTTAAGCCTTCTTCTCGGTCTTCTTGGGCAACAGAACAGCCTGGATGTTGGGCAACACTCCACCCTGGGCAATGGTGACGCCGGAGAGTAGTTTGTTCAACTCCTCGTCGTTGCGGATGGCCAGCTGCAGATGACGAGGAATAATCCTAGTCTTCTTGTTGTCACGAGCAGCAATTGCCAGCCAATTCGAGAACCTCAGCGGCCAGATATTCCATCACAGCAGCCAGGTAAACTGGAGCGCCGGCCCCAACTCGCTCGGCATAGTTGCCCTTGCGGAGCAAACGGTGAATACGGCCCACTGGGAACTGAAGACCGGCACGGTTAGAGCGGGACTTTGCCTTTCCCTTCACTTTGCCACCTTTTCCACGACCAGACATTTTTCTTTACGAGTATTTCACTTAGTTCACTTTAACACACTGAAAACGAATGCTCGACGAGCCCCGGGTAGCCACATATTTATACTTTTGCGTCTGCCTGCGCGTTCATTTAGGGGTGGTGCCTTAGACCTGAAAACATTGCTCGAAAAAAAGTATAAAGCTGAACGCGCTTGGGCACCATTATGATCAGTGAGTTGTGTTTGTGAAATCATAAGTGAAGTGAATAATGCCGCCGAAAACTAGTGGAAAGGCAGCCAAGAAGGCTGGCAAAGCCCAGAAGAACATCACCAAGACCGATAAGAAGAAGAAGCGCAAGAGGAAGGAGAGCTACGCCATCTACATTTACAAGGTCCTGAAGCAGGTCCACCCTGACACCGGCATTTCGTCGAAGGCAATGAGCATCATGAACAGCTTTGTGAATGATATCTTCGAGCGCATTGCTGCCGAGGCGTCTCGTCTGGCTCACTACAACAAGCGCTCGACCATAACCAGTCGGGAGATCCAAACGGCTGTTCGCCTGCTCCTGCCCGGAGAGTTGGCCAAGCACGCCGTCAGTGAGGGAACCAAGGCTGTCACCAAGTACACCAGCTCCAAGTAATTTTCTCTTGCTGCGTATGGGCAGAAAGATCCAAAACGGCCCTTTTCAGGGCCACAACACATTTTACCAAAGAAACTACATTTTCAATATACCATTTGCCAATCAAATTCGTGATATAAGTTCAATTTGTGTTTTTTTTTTCTGAAGAACTTATTCTGGAGCTTTATAGTATAGTTATTAAATCATGAACATCGATTGATAACGAGTTTCTGCAAAAAGTGGCGAGGAACATTCTTTGACTTGCATTTTAAGATACTCTGGTACAGCTGCTGAAATCAATGCGGCCACACTTCTTTAAAAAAAAAATGCTAACGGCCTAACAAAATAATTGGATAAGTAAAATGTACAAAGTTTTAAATTGAAAGTATCTTTCTCTTGTTAACGAACGTTGTAGCCCTGAAAAGGGCTTGTTTAAACTAATTTCAGATATCGAAATCTAAAATAGCGATTGCGAGCAGGTACCAGGTACTGTACTTTTGCTAAATTTACTTCTTGGCAGCCGTAGTCTTGGCTTTCGGCTTTTTAGCGGTAGCAGGAGCAGCTGCTTTTTTCACCGCCTTTTTGGGCTTAGCAGACGCCGCTGGCTTGGCCTTTGGTGCTTTCGCCGCCTTTGGCTTCGCTGCGATCGACTTGGCCTTCGCTGCTGTTGGCTTCGCCTTTACGGTTCCAGTTTTCTTGGCATCCTTGGCCTTTGCCTTTTCGGTTTTCTTCTTCTCTGCGGTCTTTTTGGTGGTAACAGCCTTCTTAGCCTTGGGCTTCTTCTCGTCAGCTCCGGCGGCAGCTTTCTTGGCGGTGGATCCGGTCTTCTTGACGGCTACCTTCTTGCTTTTCACCTTCTTCTCAGCAGACGCAGGCTTCGGCTTCGGATCCTTCTTGGCGGAGGCCGACAGTTTAAATGAGCCAGACGCCCCTTTTCCCTTGGTTTGGATCAGCTTTCCATTGACCACGGCGGATTTCAAGTATTTCTTGATGAATGGAGCCAGCTTCTGGGCATCGCATTTATAGGTGGCAGTGATGTATTTCTTAATTGCCAGAAGCGATGAGCCGCCACGTTCCTTCAAATTCTTGATGGATGCGTCCACCATTTGTTGAGTTGGCGGATGCGATGGCGGGGCAGCAGCCCTTTTCACCTTTGGGGCAGCGGATCCAGATGCCTTCTTGGTGGCCACCTTCTTCTCAACTGACACTGACGGGGCAGCCACTGGGGAAGCGGACGTTGCAACTGCAGAATCAGACATTTTTCTTCACTAAAATACACTTTTTCGTATAGAAAATGGGCCGCGCGCTTATTACCAACCTCCTTCGTTCGGATGAGAATCGAGGAGGAGAGCACTTTAACTGTGCGCCTGGCATCAGGCATTTGCTCTGCTATTATTTGTTTGAAGTGCAAACATATTTTCTTATTTTTAGTGCTTAAGATTCTAAAACTTAACAATCTTTTTATTGTTTTACATTCTTAAATGATCTATTAAGCAGGTAATGTTTTCAAAATGTAAGTATCTTGTTTTTGCGACCTTTTATTGCCTTATCAACTTCAACATAGACATTCGTAACATGAGCAATTTTCTTAAAAAACCCATTTTAAAATATGATATCTTAAAAATATTTTGTAACTTGCTAATGAAAAAATAAATTTGAACCTTTTACTTAAATAAGTACTACAATTATATTTACTTATCATTAGTTTAGGTATTTTATTACTTGTTCCAAGTTGTCCCTTGGCTACGTACGAAGTTGGCTATCAAGCTACATTCGGCAATGGTTTTCTGACTGTTAAAAATATAAATCTTTTAAAATATTGTATTTATTCGATGTTTTCTTAGATATATCATGTCTTTGCTCAAGACAGTACAGCATTGGATGCATGTTTATAAGCAGTTTTTACAAAATTTGCTAATATGTGTTTCATGTATGAATCCCATTGAGGCCGCACTCAAGTTAACATTAAAGAAAAAAATCTAAAAAATATACTTAATAATATTTTTCTTGTTTTTTATAAAGCATTATGCATTCATTAACGCATATGATTTATTTTCAGATAGCGTTTAAAAGTTTTTCGATTTTTTGTTGATGCTTGAATGTCTAATGTTGATCGTGGTTGTCCCACATAACCCTCCCTTTCTAAAAACATGCCGACATTTATAACGAAAATTTTTGAAAAACGTGATAATACCAAAAGTACAATCAAATTGAATCTAATCTATTAAATAAATCTAATATTACAAAAAACGATATATAAATTCAGGAATATATATACCTATAAGCAGTTTTTTTTGTGTCCCATATAAAAATATCGTGGAGGTTGCACTTAACATTAAAAAGAAAATATAAAAAATGTATTTTTAAATCTGTTTATGTTTTATTAAGCAAATAGATTCACAAGCCTAGCTAATTTTGTTCATCTCGCATGTAATATTTTTTAGTTTTTTTCTGATGCTTGAAAGTCTTGACCATCCCTGCCGCATAGCAGCTCCATCGCATTAAAAACCCCACCCAATCCAATATTTATTGATTTTATCAATTCTAATTTCTATCAAATCACAAAAAGTTACATACAATTATTAACTCCACTTACGAAGGAACGAGTCGAAAATTTTTTTTTTTATTTTAACGTTGAAGCCTGCAGATAAAAATTTGTATCTCATTGACTGTAATTTGTGGTCCTGAAAAGGACCGATTTGTACAAAGTATGTTAGCGCATTGGCAGCACGCACACTTAAGCACGCTCGCCGCGAATGCGACGGGCCAACTGGATGTCTTTGGGCATGATGGTGACACGCTTGGCATGAATGGCGCACAAGTTGGTATCTTCAAAGAGGCCAACCAGATAGGCCTCGCTAGCTTCCTGCAGAGCCATCACTGCCGAGCTCTGGAATCGCAGGTCAGTCTTGAAGTCCTGAGCGATTTCACGCACCAGACGCTGGAAAGGCAGCTTGCGGATCAGGAGCTCGGTACTCTTCTGGTATCGACGGATCTCACGCAGGGCAACAGTTCCAGGGCGATACCGATGGGGCTTCTTCACGCCTCCGGTGGCTGGTGCGCTCTTGCGAGCGGCCTTAGTAGCCAGTTGTTTGCGTGGCGCCTTGCCACCAGTCGATTTCCGAGCGGTTTGCTTGGTACGGGCCATTTTCGAGTTCACGTTCACTTCACGTTTCAAAACACAATAAACGATAGCTGCATTTGCTACCTACTTATATAGCAAAACGAGGAGGGTTGAAAAGAGAGGGAAGCAGAGGCCATCTCACTTGTCGAGCAGAGAGCGGTGAGCGAAGAGCGGGACGCACATATCGTTCGGACTCGCTCGTGTTTCTGGGGTTTTAGGTATAAATAAGAGTGCGTCGAAAATCAGGAATTAGTTCTTCAGTGACTTTCGTTTCGTGCAGTGTGTTAACAGTAGAAAATAGTGAAATATGACTGGTCGCGGTAAAGGAGGCAAAGGCTTGGGAAAAGGAGGCGCCAAGCGTCATCGCAAAGTGCTGCGAGATAACATCCAGGGTATCACTAAGCCAGCAATCCGCCGTTTGGCTCGTCGCGGCGGTGTGAAGCGCATCTCGGGACTCATTTACGAGGAAACACGTGGCGTTCTGAAGGTGTTCTTGGAGAACGTTATCCGCGATGCCGTCACCTACACCGAACACGCCAAGAGGAAGACTGTCACAGCCATGGATGTTGTGTACGCTCTGAAGAGGCAAGGCCGCACCCTGTACGGCTTCGGCGGTTAAAAAACTAGTACAGCTTGTACTTCATTCAGCAATCGGTCCTTTTCAGGACCACCATTCAAATTTTCGAAGGAGACAAATTTTCAAATAATTTTTTGATTTATTGGCATACTGACCGGGAACTCGAAAGTTGATACTGCATATACATATTGCATTGAACCAAAATTAAATTTCAAATGGGTATGGGTTCAGGTATGTATTTTGTAGAGGCTGTACCGCTTGCAGATACAGCATTAACGGAAATGCGTCTTTTTGGCGACGAACTTCTTAGAACATTCCAGATCTTATTTCTGACCAAGTGCTATTCAACGACATTTCTTGTTTTAATGATATAATATACGTATTGAAAAATCTTCACTTCTTTGGTAAAAACTTGGTCGTCCTGAAAAGGACGGTTGGGTTTTATTTTTTATGTACAAGTATGTAGTAGGCTCCGCATTTAAAACGTTTAAGCCTTCTTCTCGGTCTTCTTGGGCAACAGAACAGCCTGGATGTTGGGCAACACTCCACCCTGGGCAATGGTGACGCCGGAGAGTAGTTTGTTCAACTCCTCGTCGTTGCGGATGGCCAGCTGCAGATGACGAGGAATAATCCTAGTCTTCTTGTTGTCACGAGCAGCATTGCCAGCCAATTCGAGAACCTCAGCGGCCAGATATTCCATCACAGCAGCCAGGTAAACTGGAGCGCCGGCCCCAACTCGCTCGGCATAGTTGCCCTTGCGGAGCAAACGGTGAATACGGCCCACTGGGAACTGAAGACCGGCACGGTTAGAGCGGGACTTTGCCTTTCCCTTCACTTTGCCACCTTTTCCACGACCAGACATTTTTCTTTACGAGTATTTCACTTAGTTCACTTTACACACTGAAAACGAATGCTCGACGAGCCCCGGGTAGCCACATATTTATACTTTTGCGTCTGCCTGCGCGTTCATTTAGGGGTGGGTGCCTTAGACCTGAAAACATTGCTCGAAAAAAAGTATAAAGCTGAACGCGCTTGGGCACCATTATGATCAGTGAGTTGTGTTTGTGAAATCATAAGTGAAGTGAATAATGCCGCCGAAAACTAGTGGAAAGGCAGCCAAGAAGGCTGGCAAAGCCCAGAAGAACATCACCAAGACCGATAAGAAGAAGAAGCGCAAGAGGAAGGAGAGCTACGCCATCTACATTTACAAGGTCCTGAAGCAGGTCCACCCTGACACCGGCATTTCGTCGAAGGCAATGAGCATCATGAACAGCTTTGTGAATGATATCTTCGAGCGCATTGCTGCCGAGGCGTCTCGTCTGGCTCACTACAACAAGCGCTCGACCATAACCAGTCGGGAGATCCAAACGGCTGTTCGCCTGCTCCTGCCCGGAGAGTTGGCCAAGCACGCCGTCAGTGAGGGAACCAAGGCTGTCACCAAGTACACCAGCTCCAAGTAATTTTCTCTTGCTGCGTATGGGCAGAAAGATCCAAAACGGCCCTTTTCAGGGCCACAACACATTTTACCAAAGAAACTACATTTTCAATATACCATTTGCCAATCAAATTCGTGATATAAGTTCAATTTGTGTTTTTTTTTCTGAAGAACTTATTCTGGAGCTTTATAGTATAGTTATTAAATCATGAACATCGATTGATAACGAGTTTCTGCAAAAAGTGGCGAGGAACATTCTTTGACTTGCATTTTAAGATACTCTGGTACAGCTGCTGAAATCAATGCGGCCACACTTCTTTAAAAAAAAAATGCTAACGGCCTAACAAAATAATTGGATAAGTAAAATGTACAAAGTTTTAAATTGAAAGTATCTTTCTCTTGTTAACGAACGTTGTAGCCCTGAAAAGGGCTTGTTTAAACTAATTTCAGATATCGAAATCTAAAATAGCGATTGCGAGCAGGTACCAGGTACTGTACTTTTGCTCAATTTACTTCTTGGCAGCCGTAGTCTTGGCTTTCGGCTTTTTAGCGGTAGCAGGAGCAGCTGCTTTTTTCACCGCCTTTTTGGGCTTAGCAGACGCCGCTGGCTTGGCCTTTGGTGCTTTCGCCGCCTTTGGCTTCGCTGCGATCGACTTGGCCTTCGCTGCTGTTGGCTTCGCCTTTACGGTTCCAGTTTTCTTGGCATCCTTGGCCTTTGCCTTTTCGGTTTTCTTCTTCTCTGCGGTCTTTTTGGTGGTAACAGCCTTCTTAGCCTTGGGCTTCTTCTCGTCAGCTCCGGCGGCAGCTTTCTTGGCGGTGGATCCGGTCTTCTTGACGGCTACCTTCTTGCTTTTCACCTTCTTCTCAGCAGACGCAGGCTTCGGCTTCGGATCCTTCTTGGCGGAGGCCGACAGTTTAAATGAGCCAGACGCCCCTTTTCCCTTGGTTTGGATCAGCTTTCCATTGACCACGGCGGATTTCAAGTATTTCTTGATGAATGGAGCCAGCTTCTGGGCATCGCATTTATAGGTGGCAGTGATGTATTTCTTAATTGCCAGAAGCGATGAGCCGCCACGTTCCTTCAAATTCTTGATGGATGCGTCCACCATTTGTTGAGTTGGCGGATGCGATGGCGGGGCAGCAGCCCTTTTCACCTTTGGGGCAGCGGATCCAGATGCCTTCTTGGTGGCCACCTTCTTCTCAACTGACACTGACGGGGGCAGCCACTGGGGAAGCGGACGTTGCAACTGCAGAATCAGACATTTTTCTTCACTAAAATACACTTTTTCGTATAGAAAATGGGCCGCGCGCTTATTACCAACCTCCTTCGTTCGGATGAGAATCGAGGAGGAGAGCACTTAACTGTGCGCCTGGCATCAGGCATTTGCTCTGCTATTATTTGTTTGAAGTGCAAACATATTTTCTTATTTTTAGTGCTTAAGATTCTAAAACTTAACAATCTTTTATTGTTTTACATTCTTAAATGATCTATTAAGCAGGTAATGTTTTCAAAATGTAAGTATCTTGTTTTTGCGACCTTTTATTGCCTTATCAACTTCAACATAGACATTCGTAACATGAGCAATTTTCTTAAAACCCATTTTAAAATATGATATCTTAAAAATATTTTTGTAACTTGCTAATGAAAAAATAAATTTGAACCTTTTACTTAAATAAGTACTACAATTATATTTACTTATCATTAGTTTAGGTATTTTATTACTTGTTCCAAGTTGTCCCTTGGCTACGTACGAAGTTGGCTATCAAGCTACATTCGGCAATGGTTTTCTGACTGTTAAAAATATGAAATCTTTTAAAATATTGTATTTATTCGATGTTTTTCTTAGATATATCATGTCTTTGCTCAAGACAGTACAGCATTGGATGCATGTTATAAGCAGTTTTTACAAAATTTGCTAATATGTGTTTCATGTATGAATCCCATTGAGGCCGCACTCAAGTTAACATTAAAGAAAAAAATCTAAAAAAATATACTTAATAATATTTTTCTTGTTTTTTATAAAGCATTATGCATTCATTAACGCATATGATTTATTTTCAGATAGCGTTTAAAAGTTTTTCGATTTTTTGTTGATGCTTGAATGTCTAATGTTGATCGTGGTTGTCCCACATAACCCTCCCTTTCTAAAAACATGCCGACATTTATAACGAAAATTTTTGAAAAACGTGATAATACCAAAAGTACAATCAAATTGAATCTAATCTATTAAATAAATCGAATATTACAAAAAAACGATATATAAATTCAGGAATATATATACCTATAAGCAGGTTTTTTTGTGTCCCATATAAAAATATCGTGGAGGTTGCACTTGAACATTAAAAAGAAAATATAAAAAATGTATTTTTAAATCTGTTTATGTTTTTATTAAGCAAATAGATTCACAAGCCTAGCTAATTTTTGTTCATCTCGCATGTAATATTTTTTAGTTTTTTTCTGATGCTTGAAAGTCTTGACCATCCCTGCCGCATAGCAGCTCCATCGCATTAAAAAACCCCACCAATCCAATATTTATTGATTTTATCAATTCTAATTTCTATCAAATCACAAAAAGTTACATACAATTATTAACTCCACTTACGAAGGAACGAGTCGAAAATTTTTTGTTTTATTTTAACGTTGAAGCCTGCAGATAAAAATTTGTATCTCATTGACTGTAATTTGTGGTCCTGAAAAGGACGATTTGTACAAAGTATGTTAGCGCATTGGCAGCACGCACACTTAAGCACGCTCGCCGCGAATGCGACGGGCCAACTGGATGTCTTTGGCATGATGGTGACACGCTTGGCATGAATGGCGCACAAGTTGGTATCTTCAAAGAGGCCAACCAGATAGGCCTCGCTAGCTTCCTGCAGAGCCATCACTGCCGAGCTCTGGAATCGCAGGTCAGTCTTGAAGTCCTGAGCGATTTCACGCACCAGACGCTGGAAAGGCAGCTTGCGGATCAGGAGCTCGGTACTCTTCTGGTATCGACGGGATCTCACGCAGGGCAACAGTTCCAGGGCGATACCGATGGGGCTTCTTCACGCCTCCGGTGGCTGGTGCGCTCTTGCGAGCGCCTTAGTAGCCAGTTGTTTGCGTGGCGCCTTGCCACCAGTCGATTTCCGAGCGGTTTGCTTGGTACGGGCCATTTTCGAGTTCACGTTCACTTCACGTTTCAACACAATAACGATAGCTGCATTTGCTACCTACTTATATAGCAAAACGAGGAGGGTTGAAAAGAGAGGGAAGCAGAGGCCATCTCACTTGTCGAGCAGAGAGCGGTGAGCGAAGAGCGGACGCACATATCGTTCGGACTCGCTCGTGTTTCTGGGGTTTTAGGTATAAATAAGAGTGCGTCGAAAATCAGGAATTAGTTCTTCAGTGGACTTTCGTTTCGTGCAGTGTGTTAACAGTAGAAAATAGTGAAATATGACTGGTCGCGGTAAAGGAGGCAAAGGCTTGGGAAAAGGAGGCGCCAAGCGTCATCGCAAAGTGCTGCGAGATAACATCCAGGGTATCACTAAGCCAGCAATCCCGCCGTTTGGCTCGTCGCGGCGGTGTGAAGCGCATCTCGGGACTCATTTACGAGGAAACACGTGGCGTTCTGAAGGTGTTTCTTGGAGAACGTTATCCGCGATGCCGTCACCTACACCGAACACGCCAAGAGGAAGACTGTCACAGCCATGGATGTTGTGTACGCTCTGAAGAGGCAAGGCCGCACCCTGTACGGCTTCGGCGGTTAAAAAACTAGTACAGCTTGTACTTCATTCAGCAATCGGTCTTTTCAGGACCACCATTCAAATTTTCGAAGGAGACAAATTTTCAAATAATTTTTTGATTTATTGGCATACTGACCGGGAACTCGAAAGTTGATACTGCATATACATATTGCATTGAACCAAAATTAAATTTCAAATGGGTATAGGGTTTCAGGTATGTATTTTGGTAGAGCTGTACCGCTTGCAGATACAGCATTAACGGAAATGCGTCTTTTGGCGACGAACTTCTTAGAACATTCCAGATCTTATTTCTGACCAAGTGCTATTCAACGACATTTCTTGTTTTAATGATATAATATACGTATTGGAAAATCTTCACTTCTTTGGTAAAAACTTGGTCGTCCTGAAAAGGACGGTTGGGTTTTATTTTTTTATGTACAAGTATGTAGTAGGCTCCGCATTTAAAAACGTTTAAGCCTTCTTCTCGGTCTTCTTGGGCAACAGAACAGCCTGGATGTTGGGCAACACTCCCACCCTGGGCAATGGTGACGCCGGAGAGTAGTTTGTTCAACTCCTCGTCGTTGCGGATGGCCAGCTGCAGATGACGAGGAATAATCCTAGTCTTCTTGTTGTCACGAAGCAGCATTGCCAGCCAATTCGAGAACCTCAGCGGCCAGATATTCCATCACAGCAGCCAGGTAAACTGGAGCGCCGGCCCCAACTCGCTCGGCATAGTTGCCCTTGCGGAGCAAACGGTGAATACGGCCCACTGGGAACTGAAGACCGGCACGGTTAGAGCGGGACTTTGCCTTTCCCTTCACTTTGCCACCTTTCCACGACCAGACATTTTTCTTTACGAGTATTTCACTTAGTTCACTTTACACACTGAAAACGAATGCTCGACGAGCCCCGGGTAGCCACATATTTATACTTTTGCGTCTGCCTGCGCGTTCATTTAGGGGTGGGTGCCTTAGACCTGAAAACATTGCTCGAAAAAAAGTATAAAGCTGAACGCGCTTGGGCACCATTATGATCAGTGAGTTGTGTTTGTGAAATCATAAGTGAAGTGAATAATGCCGCCGAAAACTAGTGGAAAGGCAGCCAAGAAGGCTGGCAAAGCCCAGAAGAACATCACCAAGACCGATAAGAAGAAGAAGCGCAAGAGGAAGGAGAGCTACGCCATCTACATTTACAAGGTCCTGAAGCAGGTCCACCCTGACACCGGCATTTCGTCGAAGGCAATGAGCATCATGAACAGCTTTGTGAATGATATCTTCGAGCGCATTGCTGCCGAGGCGTCTCGTCTGGCTCACTACAACAAGCGCTCGACCATAACCAGTCGGGAGATCCAAACGGCTGTTCGCCTGCTCCTGCCCGGAGAGTTGGCCAAGCACGCCGTCAGTGAGGGAACCAAGGCTGTCACCAAGTACACCAGCTCCAAGTAATTTTCTCTTGCTGCGTATGGGCAGAAAGATCCAAAACGGCCCTTTTCAGGGCCACAACACATTTTACCAAAGAAACTACATTTTCAATATACCATTTGCCAATCAAATTCGTGATATAAGTTCAATTTGTGTTTTTTTTTTCTGAAGAACTTATTCTGGAGCTTTATAGTATAGTTATTAAATCATGAACATCGATTGATAACGAGTTTCTGCAAAAAGTGGCGAGGAAACATTCTTTGACTTGCATTTTAAGATACTCTGGTACAGCTGCTGAAATCAATGCGGCCACACTTCTTTAAAAAAAAAATGCTAACGGCCTAACAAAATAATTGGATAAGTAAAATGTACAAAGTTTTAAATTGAAAGTATCTTCTCTTGTTAACGAACGTTGTAGCCCTGAAAAGGGCTTGTTTAAACTAATTTCAGATATCGAAATCTAAAATAGCGATTGCGAGCAGGTACCAGGTACTGTACTTTTGCTAAATTTACTTCTTGGCAGCCGTAGTCTTGGCTTTCGGCTTTTAGCGGTAGCAGGAGGCAGCTGCTTTTTTCACCGCCTTTTTGGGCTTAGCAGACGCCGCTGGCTTGGCCTTTGGTGCTTTCGCCGCCTTTGGCTTCGCTGCGATCGACTTGGCCTTCGCTGCTGTTTGGCTTCGCCTTTACGGTTCCAGTTTTCTTGGCATCCTTGGCCTTTGCCTTTTCGGTTTTCTTCTTCTCTGCGGTCTTTTTGGTGGTAACAGCCTTCTTAGCCCTTGGGCTTCTTCTCGTCAGCTCCGGCGGCAGCTTTCTTGGCGGTGGATCCGGTCTTCTTGACGGCTACCTTCTTGCTTTTCACCTTCTTCTCAGCAGACGCAGGCTTCGGCTTCGGATCCTTCTTGGCGGAGGCCGACAGTTTAAATGAGCAGACGCCCCTTTTCCCTTGGTTTGGATCAGCTTTCCATTGACCACGGCGGATTTCAAGTATTTCTTGATGAATGGAGCCAGCTTCTGGGCATCGCATTTATAGGTGGCAGTGATGTATTTCTTAATTGCCAGAAGCGATGAGCCGCCACGTTCCTTCAAATTCTTGATGGATGCGTCACCAATTTGTTGAGTTGGGCGGATGCGATGCGGGGCAGCAGCCCTTTTCACCCTTTGGGGCAGCGGATCCAGATGCCTTCTTGGTGGCCACCCTTCTTCTCAAACTGACACTGACGGGGCAGCCACTGGGGAAGCGGACGTTGCAACTGCAGAATCAGACATTTTTCTTCACTAAAATACACTTTTTCGTATAGAAAATGGGCCGCGCGCTTATTACCAACCTCCTTCGTTCGGATGAGAATCGAGGAGGAGAGCACTTTAACTGTGCGCCTGGCATCAGGCATTTGCTCTGCTATTATTGTTTGAAGTGCAAACATATTTTTCTTATTTTTAGTGCTTAAGATTCTAAAACTTAACAATCTTTTTATTGTTTTACATTCTTAAATGATCTATTAAGCAGGTAATGTTTTCAAAATGTAAGTATCTTGTTTTTGCGACCTTTTATTGCCTTATCAACTTCAACATAGACATTCGTAACATGAGCAATTTTCTTAAAAACCCATTTTAAAATATGATATCTTAAAAATATTTTGTAACTTGCTAATGAAAAAATAAATTTGAACCTTTTACTTAAATAAGTACTACAATTATATTTACTTATCATTAGTTTAGGTATTTTATTACTTGTTCCAAGTTGTCCCTTGGCTACGTACGAAGTTGGCTATCAAGCTACATTCGGCAATGGTTTTCTGACTGTTAAAAATATAAATCTTTTAAAATATTGTATTTATTCGATGTTTTCTTAGATATATCATGTCTTTGCTCAAGACAGTACAGCATTGGATGCATGTTTATAAGCAGTTTTTACAAAATTTGCTAATATGTGTTTCATGTATGAATCCCATTGAGGCCGCACTCAAGTTAACATTAAAGAAAAAAATCTAAAAAATATACTTAATAATATTTTTCTTGTTTTTTATAAAGCATTATGCATTCATTAACGCATATGATTTATTTTCAGATAGCGTTTAAAAGTTTTTCGATTTTTTGTTGATGCTTGAATGTCTAATGTTGATCGTGGTTGTCCCACATAACCCTCCCTTTCTAAAAACATGCCGACATTTATAACGAAAATTTTTGAAAAACGTGATAATACCAAAAGTACAATCAAATTGAATCTAATCTATTAAATAAATCTAATATTACAAAAAACGATATATAAATTCAGGAATATATATACCTATAAGCAGTTTTTTTTGTGTCCCATATAAAAATATCGTGGAGGTTGCACTTAACATTAAAAAGAAAATATAAAAAATGTATTTTTAAATCTGTTTATGTTTTATTAAGCAAATAGATTCACAAGCCTAGCTAATTTTTGTTCATCTCGCATGTAATATTTTTTAGTTTTTTTCTGATGCTTGAAAGTCTTGACCATCCCCTGCCGCATAGCAGCTCCATCGCATTAAAAACCCCACCCAATCCAATATTTATTGATTTTATCAATTCTAATTTCTATCAAATCACAAAAAGTTACATACAATTATTAACTCCACTTACGAAGGAACGAGTCGAAATTTTTTTTTTTATTTTAACGTTGAAGCCTGCAGATAAAAATTTGTATCTCATTGACTGTAATTTGTGGTCCTGAAAAGGACCGATTTGTACAAAGTATGTTAGCGCATTGGCAGCACGCACACTTAAGCACGCTCGCCGCGAATGCGACGGGCAACTGGATGTCTTTGGGCATGATGGTGACACGCTTGGCATGAATGGCGCACAAGTTGGTATCTTCAAAGAGGCCAACCAGATAGGCCTCGCTAGCTTCCTGCAGAGCCATCACTGCCGAGCTCTGGAATCGCAGGTCAGTCTTGAAGTCCTGAGCGATTTCACGCACCAGACGCTGGAAAGGCAGCTTGCGGATCAGGAGCTCGGTACTCTTCTGGTATCGGACGGATCTCACGCAGGGCAACAGTTCCAGGGCGATACCGATGGGCTTCTTCAACGCCTCCGGTGGCTGGTGCGCTCTTGCGAGCGGCCTTAGTAGCCAGTTGTTTGCGTGGCGCCTTGCCACCAGTCGATTTCCGAGCGGTTTGCTTGGTACGGGCCATTTTTCGAGTTCACGTTCACTTCACGTTTCAAAACACAATAAACGATAGCTGCATTTGCTACCTACTTATATAGCAAAACGAGGAGGGTTGAAAAGAGAGGGAAGCAGAGGCCATCTCACTTGTCGAGCAGAGAGCGGTGGAGCGAAGAGCGGGACGCACATATCGTTCGGACTCGCTCGTGTTTCTGGGGTTTTAGGTATAAATAAGAGTGCGTCGAAAATCAGGAATTAGTTCTTCAGTGACTTTCGTTTCGTGCAGTGTGTTAACAGTAGAAAATAGTGAAATATGACTGGTCGCGGTAAAGGAGGCAAAGGCTTGGGAAAAAGGAGGCGCCAAGCGTCATCGCAAAGTGCTGCGAGATAACATCCAGGGTATCACTAAGCCAGCAATCCGCCGTTTGGCTCGTCGCGGCGGTGTGAAGCGCATCTCGGGACTCATTTACGAGGAAACACGTGGCGTTCTGAAGGTGTTCTTGGAGAACGTTATCCGCGATGCCGTCACCTACACCGAACACGCCAAGAGGAAGACTGTCACAGCCATGGATGTTGTGTACGCTCTGAAGAGGCAAGGCCGCACCCTGTACGGCTTCGGCGGTTAAAAAACTAGTACAGCTTGTACTTCATTCAGCAATCGGTCCTTTTCAGGACCACCATTCAAATTTTCGAAGGAGACAAATTTTCAAATAATTTTTTGATTTATTGGCATACTGACCGGGAACTCGAAAGTTGATACTGCATATACATATTGCATTGAACCAAAATTAAATTTCAAATGGGTATGGGTTCAGGTATGTATTTTGTAGAGGCTGTACCGCTTGCAGATACAGCATTAACGGAAATGCGTCTTTTTGGCGACGAACTTCTTAGAACATTCCAGATCTTATTTCTGACCAAGTGCTATTCAACGACATTTCTTGTTTTAATGATATAATATACGTATTGGAAAATCTTCACTTCTTTGGTAAAAACTTGGTCGTCCTGAAAAGGACGGTTGGGTTTTATTTTTTATGTACAAGTATGTAGTAGGCTCCGCATTTAAAACGTTTAAGCCTTCTTCTCGGTCTTCTTGGGCAACAGAACAGCCTGGATGTTGGGCAACACTCCACCCTGGGCAATGGTGACGCCGGAGAGTAGTTTGTTCAACTCCTCGTCGTTGCGGATGGCCAGCTGCAGATGACGAGGAATAATCCTAGTCTTCTTGTTGTCACGAGCAGCATTGCCAGCCAATTCGAGAACCTCAGCGGCCAGATATTCCATCACAGCAGCCAGGTAAACTGGAGCGCCGGCCCCAACTCGCTCGGCATAGTTGCCCTTGCGGAGCAAACGGTGAATACGGCCCACTGGGAACTGAAGACCGGCACGGTTAGAGCGGGACTTTGCCTTTCCCTTCACTTTGCCACCTTTTCCACGACCAGACATTTTTCTTTACGAGTATTTCACTTAGTTCACTTTACACACTGAAAACGAATGCTCGACGAGCCCCGGGTAGCCACATATTTATACTTTTGCGTCTGCCTGCGCGTTCATTTAGGGGTGGGTGCCTTAGACCTGAAAACATTGCTCGAAAAAAAGTATAAAGCTGAACGCGCTTGGGCACCATTATGATCAGTGAGTTGTGTTTGTGAAATCATAAGTGAAGTGAATAATGCCGCCGAAAACTAGTGGAAAGGCAGCCAAGAAGGCTGGCAAAGCCCAGAAGAACATCACCAAGACCGATAAGAAGAAGAAGCGCAAGAGGAAGGAGAGCTACGCCATCTACATTTACAAGGTCCTGAAGCAGGTCCACCCTGACACCGGCATTTCGTCGAAGGCAATGAGCATCATGAACAGCTTTGTGAATGATATCTTCGAGCGCATTGCTGCCGAGGCGTCTCGTCTGGCTCACTACAACAAGCGCTCGACCATAACCAGTCGGGAGATCCAAACGGCTGTTCGCCTGCTCCTGCCCGGAGAGTTGGCCAAGCACGCCGTCAGTGAGGGAACCAAGGCTGTCACCAAGTACACCAGCTCCAAGTAATTTTCTCTTGCTGCGTATGGGCAGAAAGATCCAAAACGGCCCTTTTCAGGGCCACAACACATTTTACCAAAGAAACTACATTTTCAATATACCATTTGCCAATCAAATTCGTGATATAAGTTCAATTTGTGTTTTTTTTTCTGAAGAACTTATTCTGGAGTTTTATAGTATAGTTATTAAATCATGAACATCGATTGATAACGAGTTTCTGCAAAAAGTGGCGAGGAACATTCTTTGACTTGCATTTTAAGATACTCTGGTACAGCTGCTGAAATCAATGCGGCCACACTTCTTTAAAAAAAAAATGCTAACGGCCTAACAAAATAATTGGATAAGTAAAATGTACAAAGTTTTAAATTGAAAGTATCTTTCTCTTGTTAACGAACGTTGTAGCCCTGAAAAGGGCTTGTTTAAACTAATTTCAGATATCGAAATCTAAAATAGCGATTGCGAGCAGGTACCAGGTACTGTACTTTTGCTCAATTTACTTCTTGGCAGCCGTAGTCTTGGCTTTCGGCTTTTTAGCGGTAGCAGGAGCAGCTGCTTTTTTCACCGCCTTTTTGGGCTTAGCAGACGCCGCTGGCTTGGCCTTTGGTGCTTTCGCCGCCTTTGGCTTCGCTGCGATCGACTTGGCCTTCGCTGCTGTTGGCTTCGCCTTTACGGTTCCAGTTTTCTTGGCATCCTTGGCCTTTGCCTTTTCGGTTTTCTTCTTCTCTGCGGTCTTTTTGGTGGTAACAGCCTTCTTAGCCTTGGGCTTCTTCTCGTCAGCTCCGGCGGCAGCTTTCTTGGCGGTGGATCCGGTCTTCTTGACGGCTACCTTCTTGCTTTTCACCTTCTTCTCAGCAGACGCAGGCTTCGGCTTCGGATCCTTCTTGGCGGAGGCCGACAGTTTAAATGAGCCAGACGCCCCTTTTCCCTTGGTTTGGATCAGCTTTCCATTGACCACGGCGGATTTCAAGTATTTCTTGATGAATGGAGCCAGCTTCTGGGCATCGCATTTATAGGTGGCAGTGATGTATTTCTTAATTGCCAGAAGCGATGAGCCGCCACGTTCCTTCAAATTCTTGATGGATGCGTCCACCATTTGTTGAGTTGGCGGATGCGATGGCGGGGCAGCAGCCCTTTTCACCTTTGGGGCAGCGGATCCAGATGCCTTCTTGGTGGCCACCTTCTTCTCAACTGACACTGACGGGGCAGCCACTGGGGAAGCGGACGTTGCAACTGCAGAATCAGACATTTTTCTTCACTAAAATACACTTTTTCGTATAGAAAATGGGCCGCGCGCTTATTACCAACCTCCTTCGTTCGGATGAGAATCGAGGAGGAGAGCACTTTAACTGTGCGCCTGGCATCAGGCATTTGCTCTGCTATTATTTGTTTGAAGTGCAAACATATTTTCTTATTTTTAGTGCTTAAGATTCTAAAACTTAACAATCTTTTTATTGTTTTACATTCTTAAATGATCTATTAAGCAGGTAATGTTTTCAAAATGTAAGTATCTTGTTTTTGCGACCTTTTATTGCCTTATCAACTTCAACATAGACATTCGTAACATGAGCAATTTTCTTAAAAACCCATTTTAAAATATGATATCTTAAAAATATTTTGTAACTTGCTAATGAAAAAATAAATTTGAACCTTTTACTTAAATAAGTACTACAATTATATTTACTTATCATTAGTTTAGGTATTTTATTACTTGTTCCAAGTTGTCCCTTGGCTACGTACGAAGTTGGCTATCAAGCTACATTCGGCAATGGTTTTCTGACTGTTAAAAATATAAATCTTTTAAAATATTGTATTTATTCGATGTTTTCTTAGATATATCATGTCTTTGCTCAAGACAGTACAGCATTGGATGCATGTTTATAAGCAGTTTTTACAAAATTTGCTAATATGTGTTTCATGTATGAATCCCATTGAGGCCGCACTCAAGTTAACATTAAAGAAAAAAATCTAAAAAATATACTTAATAATATTTTTCTTGTTTTTTATAAAGCATTATGCATTCATTAACGCATATGATTTATTTTCAGATAGCGTTTAAAAGTTTTTCGATTTTTTGTTGATGCTTGAATGTCTAATGTTGATCGTGGTTGTCCCACATAACCCTCCCTTTCTAAAAACATGCCGACATTTATAACGAAAATTTTTGAAAAACGTGATAATACCAAAAGTACAATCAAATTGAATCTAATCTATTAAATAAATCTAATATTACAAAAAACGATATATAAATTCAGGAATATATATACCTATAAGCAGTTTTTTTTGTGTCCCATATAAAAATATCGTGGAGGTTGCACTTAACATTAAAAAGAAAATATAAAAAATGTATTTTTAAATCTGTTTATGTTTTATTAAGCAAATAGATTCACAAGCCTAGCTAATTTTTGTTCATCTCGCATGTAATATTTTTTAGTTTTTTTCTGATGCTTGAAAGTCTTGACCATCCCTGCCGCATAGCAGCTCCATCGCATTAAAAACCCCACCCAATCCAATATTTATTGATTTTATCAATTCTAATTTCTATCAAATCACAAAAAGTTACATACAATTATTAACTCCACTTACGAAGGAACGAGTCGAAAAGTTTTTTTTTTATTTTAACGTTGAAGCCTGCAGATAAAAATTTGTATCTCATTGACTGTAATTTGTGGTCCTGAAAAGGACCGATTTGTACAAAGTATGTTAGCGCATTGGCAGCACGCACACTTAAGCACGCTCGCCGCGAATGCGACGGGCCAACTGGATGTCTTTGGGCATGATGGTGACACGCTTGGCATGAATGGCGCACAAGTTGGTATCTTCAAAGAGGCCAACCAGATAGGCCTCGCTAGCTTCCTGCAGAGCCATCACTGCCGAGCTCTGGAATCGCAGGTCAGTCTTGAAGTCCTGAGCGATTTCACGCACCAGACGCTGGAAAGGCAGCTTGCGGATCAGGAGCTCGGTACTCTTCTGGTATCGACGGATCTCACGCAGGGCAACAGTTCCAGGGCGATACCGATGGGGCTTCTTCACGCCTCCGGTGGCTGGTGCGCTCTTGCGAGCGGCCTTAGTAGCCAGTTGTTTGCGTGGCGCCTTGCCACCAGTCGATTTCGAGCGGTTTGCTTGGTACGGGCCATTTTCGAGTTCACGTTCACTTCACGTTTCAAAACACAATAACGATAGCTGCATTTGCTACCTACTTATATAGCAAAACGAGGAGGGTTGAAAAGAGAGGGAAGCAGAGGCCATCTCACTTGTCGAGCAGAGAGCGGTGAGCGAAGAGCGGGACGCACATATCGTTCGGACTCGCTCGTGTTTCTGGGGTTTTAGGTATAAATAAGAGTGCGTCGAAAATCAGGAATTAGTTCTTCAGTGACTTTCGTTTCGTGCAGTGTGTTAACAGTAGAAAATAGTGAAATATGACTGGTCGCGGTAAAGGAGGCAAAGGCTTGGGAAAAGGAGGCGCCAAGCGTCATCGCAAAGTGCTGCGAGATAACATCCAGGGTATCACTAAGCCAGCAATCCGCCGTTTGGCTCGTCGCGGGCGGTGTGAAGCGCATCTCGGGACTCATTTACGAGGAAACACGTGGCGTTCTGAAGGTGTTCTTGGAGAACGTTATCCGCGATGCCGTCACCTACACCGAACACGCCAAGAGGAAGACTGTCACAGCCATGGATGTTGTGTACGCTCTGAAGAGGCAAGGCCGCACCCTGTACGGCTTCGGCGGTTAAAAAAACTAGTACAGCTTGTACTTCATTCAGCAATCGGTCCTTTTCAGGACCACCATTCAAATTTTCGAAGGAGACAAATTTTCAAATAATTTTTTGATTTATTGGCATACTGACCGGGAACTCGAAAGTTGATACTGCATATACACTATTGCATTGAAACCAAAATTAAATTTCAAATGGGTATGGGTTCAGGTATGTATTTTGTAGAGGCTGTACCGCTTGCAGATACAGCATTAACGGAAATGCGTCTTTTTGGCGACGAACTTCTTAGAACATTCCAGATCTTATTTCTGACCAAGTGCTATTCAACGACATTTCTTGTTTTAATGATATAATATACGTATTGAAAAATCTTCACTTCTTTGGTAAAAACTTGGTCGTCCTGAAAAGGACGGTTGGGTTTTATTTTTTATGTACAAGTATGTAGTAGGCTCCGCATTTAAAACGTTTAAGCCTTCTTCTCGGTCTTCTTGGGCAACAGAACAGCCTGGATGTTGGGCAAACACTCCACCCTGGGCAATGGTGACGCCGGAGAGTAGTTTGTTCAACTCCTCGTCGTTGCGGATGGCCAGCTGCAGATGACGAGGAATAATCCTAGTCTTCTTGTTGTCACGAGCAGCATTGCCAGCCAATTCGAGAACCTCAGCGGCCAGATATTCCATCACAGCAGCCAGGTAAACTGGAGCGCCGGCCCCAACTCGCTCGGCATAGTTGCCCTTGCGGAGCAAACGGTGAATACGGCCCACTGGGAACTGAAGACCGGCACGGTTAGAGCGGGACTTTGCCTTTCCCTTCACTTTGCCACCTTTTCCACGACCAGACATTTTTCTTTACGAGTATTTCACTTAGTTCACTTTACACACTGAAAACGAATGCTCGACGAGCCCCGGGTAGCCACATATTTATACTTTTGGCGTCTGCCTGCGCGTTCATTTAGGGGTGGGTGCCTTAGACCTGAAACATTGCTCGAAAAAAAGTATAAAGCTGAACGCGCTTGGGCACCATTATGATCAGTGAGTTGTGTTTGTGAAATCATAAGTGAAGTGAATAATGCCGCACGAAAACTAGTGAAAGGCAGCCAAGAAGGCTGGCAAAGCCCAGAAGAACATCACCAAGACCGATAAGAAGAAGAAGCGCAAGAGGAAGGAGAGCTACGCCATCTACATTTACAAGGTCCTGAAGCAGGTCCACCCTGACACCGGCATTTCGTCGAAGGCAATGAGCATCATGAACAGCTTTGTGAATGATATCTTCGAGCGCATTGCTGCCGAGGCGTCTCGTCCTGGCTCACTACAACAAGCGCTCGACCATAACCAGTCGGGAGATCCAAACGGCTGTTCGCCTGCTCCTGCCCGGAGAGTTGGCCAAGCACGCCGTCAGTGAGGGAACCAAGGCTGTCACCAAGTACACCAGCTCCAAGTAATTTTCTCTTGCTGCGTATGGGCAGAAGATCCAAAACGGCCCTTTTCAGGGCCACAACACATTTTACCAAGAAACTACATTTTCAATATACCATTTGCCAATCAAATTCGTGATATAAGTTCAATTTGTGTTTTTTTTTCTGAAGAACTTATTCTGGAGCTTTATAGTATAGTTATTAAATCATGAACATCGATTGATAACGAGTTTCTGCAAAAAGTGGCGAGGAACATTCTTTGACTTGCATTTTAAGATACTCTGGTACAGCTGCTGAAATCAATGCGGCCACACTTCTTTAAAAAAAAAAATGCTAACGGCCTAACAAAATAATTGGATAAGTAAAATGTACAAAGTTTTAAATTGAAAGTATCTTTCTCTTGTTAACGAACGTTGTAGCCCTGAAAAGGGCTTGTTTAAAACTAATTTCAGATATCGAAATCTAAAATAGCGATTGCGAGCAGGTACCAGGTACTGTACTTTTGCTAAATTTACTTCTTGGCAGCCGTAGTCTTGGCTTTCGGCTTTTTAGCGGTAGCAGGAGCAGCTGCTTTTTTCACCGCCTTTTTGGGCTTAGCAGACGCCGCTGGCTTGGCCTTTGGTGCTTTCGCCGCCTTTGGCTTCGTTGCGATCGACTTGGCCTTCGCTGCTGTTGGCTTCGCCTTTACGGTTCCAGTTTTCTTGGCATCCTTGGCCTTTGCCTTTTCGGTTTTCTTCTTCTCTGCGGTCTTTTTGGTGGTAACAGCCTTCTTAGCCTTGGGCTTCTTCTCGTCAGCTCCGGCGGCAGCTTTCTTGGCGGTGGATCCGGTCTTCTTGACGGCTACCTTCTTGCTTTTCACCTTCTTCTCAGCAGACGCAGGCTTCGGCTTCGGATCCTTCTTGGCGGAGGCCGACAGTTTAAATGAGCCAGACGCCCCTTTTCCCTTGGTTTGGATCAGCTTTCCATTGACCACGGCGGATTTCAAGTATTTCTTGATGAATGGAGCCAGCTTCTGGGCATCGCATTTATAGGTGGCAGTGATGTATTTCTTAATTGCCAGAAGCGATGAGCCGCCACGTTCCTTCAAATTCTTGATGGATGCGTCCACCATTTGTTGAGTTGGCGGATGCGATGGCGGGGCAGCAGCCCTTTTCACCTTTGGGGCAGCGGATCCAGATGCCTTCTTGGTGGCCACCTTCTTCTCAACTGACACTGACGGGGCAGCCACTGGGGAAGCGGACGTTGCAACTGCAGAATCAGACATTTTTCTTCACTAAAATACACTTTTTCGTATAGAAAATGGGCCGCGCGCTTATTACCAACCTCCTTCGTTCGGATGAGAATCGAGGAGGAGAGCACTTTAACTGTGCGCCTGGCATCAGGCATTTGCTCTGCTATTATTTGTTTGAAGTGCAAACATATTTTCTTATTTTTAGTGCTTAAGATTCTAAAACTTAACAATCTTTTTATTGTTTTACATTCTTAAATGATCTATTAAGCAGGTAATGTTTTCAAAATGTAAGTATCTTGTTTTTGCGACCTTTTATTGCCTTATCAACTTCAACATAGACATTCGTAACATGAGCAATTTTCTTAAAAACCCATTTTAAAATATGATATCTTAAAAATATTTTGTAACTTGCTAATGAAAAAATAAATTTGAACCTTTTACTTAAATAAGTACTACAATTATATTACTTATCATTAGTTTAGGTATTTTATTACTTGTTCAAGTTGTCCCTTGGCTACGTACGAAGTTGGCTATCAGCTACATTCGGCAATGGTTTTTCTGACTGTTAAAATATAAATCTTTTAAAATATTGTATTTATTCGATGTTTTCTTAGATATATCATGTCTTTGCTCAAGACAGTACAGCATTGGATGCATGTTTATAAGCAGTTTTTACAAAATTTGCTAATATGTGTTTCATGTATGAATCCCATTGAGGCCGCACTCAAGTTAACATTAAAGAAAAAAATCTAAAAAATATACTTAATAATATTTTTCTTGTTTTTTATAAAGCATTATGCATTCATTAACGCATATGATTTATTTTCAGATAGCGTTTAAAAGTTTTTCGATTTTTTGTTGATGCTTGAATGTCTAATGTTGATCGTGGTTGTCCCACATAACCCTCCCTTTCTAAAAACATGCCGACATTTATAACGAAAATTTTTGAAAAACGTGATAATACCAAAAGTACAATCAAATTGAATCTAATCTATTAAATAAATCTAATATTACAAAAAACGATATATAAATTCAGGAATATATATACCTATAAGCAGTTTTTTTTGTGTCCCATATAAAAATATCGTGGAGGTTGCACTTAACATTAAAAAGAAAATATAAAAAATGTATTTTTAAATCTGTTTATGTTTTATTAAGCAAATAGATTCACAAGCCTAGCTAATTTTTGTTCATCTCGCATGTAATATTTTTTAGTTTTTTTCTGATGCTTGAAAGTCTTGACCATCCCTGCCGCATAGCAGCTCCATCGCATTAAAAACCCCACCCAATCCAATATTTATTGATTTTATCAATTCTAATTTCTATCAAATCACAAAAAGTTACATACAATTATTAACTCCACTTACGAAGGAACGAGTCGAAAAGTTTTTTTTTTATTTTAACGTTGAAGCCTGCAGATAAAAATTTGTATCTCATTGACTGTAATTTGTGGTCCTGAAAAGGACCGATTTGTACAAAGTATGTTAGCGCATTGGCAGCACGCACACTTAAGCACGCTCGCCGCGAATGCGACGGGCCAACTGGATGTCTTTGGGCATGATGGTGACACGCTTGGCATGAATGGCGCACAAGTTGGTATCTTCAAAGAGGCCAACCAGATAGGCCTCGCTAGCTTCCTGCAGAGCCATCACTGCCGAGCTCTGGAATCGCAGGTCAGTCTTGAAGTCCTGAGCGATTTCACGCACCAGACGCTGGAAAGGCAGCTTGCGGATCAGGAGCTCGGTACTCTTCTGGTATCGACGGATCTCACGCAGGGCAACAGTTCCAGGGCGATACCGATGGGGCTTCTTCACGCCTCCGGTGGCTGGTGCGCTCTTGCGAGCGGCCTTAGTAGCCAGTTGTTTGCGTGGCGCCTTGCCACCAGTCGATTTCCGAGCGGTTTGCTTGGTACGGGCCATTTTCGAGTTCACGTTCACTTCACGTTTCAAAACACAATAAACGATAGCTGCATTTGCTACCTACTTATATAGCAAAACGAGGAGGGTTGAAAAGAGAGGGAAGCAGAGGCCATCTCACTTGTCGAGCAGAGAGCGGTGAGCGAAGAGCGGGACGCACATATCGTTCGGACTCGCTCGTGTTTCTGGGGTTTTAGGTATAAATAAGAGTGCGTCGAAAATCAGGAATTAGTTCTTCAGTGACTTTCGTTTCGTGCAGTGTGTTAACAGTAGAAAATAGTGAAATATGACTGGTCGCGGTAAAGGAGGCAAAGGCTTGGGAAAAGGAGGCGCCAAGCGTCATCGCAAAGTGCTGCGAGATAACATCCAGGGTATCACTAAGCCAGCAATCCGCCGTTTGGCTCGTCGCGGCGGTGTGAAGCGCATCTCGGGACTCATTTACGAGGAAACACGTGGCGTTCTGAAGGTGTTCTTGGAGAACGTTATCCGCGATGCCGTCACCTACACCGAACACGCCAAGAGGAAGACTGTCACAGCCATGGATGTTGTGTACGCTCTGAAGAGGCAAGGCCGCACCCTGTACGGCTTCGGCGGTTAAAAAACTAGTACAGCTTGTACTTCATTCAGCAATCGGTCCTTTTCAGGACCACCATTCAAATTTTCGAAGGAGACAAATTTTCAAATAATATTTTGATTTATTGGCATACTGACCGGGAACTCGAAAGTTGATACTGCATATACATATTGCATTGAACCAAAATTAAATTTCAAATGGGTATGGGTTCAGGTATGTATTTTGTAGAGGCTGTACCGCTTGCAGATACAGCATTAACGGAAATGCGTCTTTTTGGCGACGAACTTCTTAGAACATTCCAGATCTTATTTCTGACCAAGTGCTATTCAACGACATTTCTTGTTTTAATGATATAATATACGTATTGGAAAATCTTCACTTCTTTGGTAAAAACTTGGTCGTCCTGAAAAGGACGGTTGGGTTTTATTTTTTATGTACAAGTATGTAGTAGGCTCCGCATTTAAAACGTTTAAGCCTTCTTCTCGGTCTTCTTGGGCAACAGAACAGCCTGGATGTTGGGCAACACTCCACCCTGGGCAATGGTGACGCCGGAGAGTAGTTTGTTCAACTCCTCGTCGTTGCGGATGGCCAGCTGCAGATGACGAGGAATAATCCTAGTCTTCTTGTTGTCACGAGCAGCATTGCCAGCCAATTCGAGAACCTCAGCGGCCAGATATTCCATCACAGCAGCCAGGTAAACTGGAGCGCCGGCCCCAACTCGCTCGGCATAGTTGCCCTTGCGGAGCAAACGGTGAATACGGCCCACTGGGAACTGAAGACCGGCACGGTTAGAGCGGGACTTTGCCTTTCCCTTCACTTTGCCACCTTTTCCACGACCAGACATTTTTCTTTACGAGTATTTCACTTAGTTCACTTTACACACTGAAAACGAATGCTCGACGAGCCCGGGTAGCCACATATTTATACTTTTGCGTCTGCCTGCGCGTTCATTTAGGGGTGGGTGCCTTAGACCTGAAAACATTGCTCGAAAAAAAGTATAAAGCTGAACGCGCTTGGGCACCATTATGATCAGTGAGTTGTGTTTGTGAAATCATAAGTGAAGTGAATAATGCCGCCGAAAACTAGTGGAAAGGCAGCCAAGAAGGCTGGCAAAGCCCAGAAGAACATCACCAAGACCGATAAGAAGAAGAAGCGCAAGAGGAAGGAGAGCTACGCCATCTACATTTACAAGGTCCTGAAGCAGGTCCACCCTGACACCGGCATTTCGTCGAAGGCAATGAGCATCATGAACAGCTTTGTGAATGATATCTTCGAGCGCATTGCTGCCGAGGCGTCTCGTCTGGCTCACTACAACAAGCGCTCGACCATAACCAGTCGGGAGATCCAAACGGCTGTTCGCCTGCTCCTGCCCGGAGAGTTGGCCAAGCACGCCGTCAGTGAGGGAACCAAGGCTGTCACCAAGTACACCAGCTCCAAGTAATTTTCTCTTGCTGCGTATGGGCAGAAAGATCCAAAACGGCCCTTTTCAGGGCCACAACACATTTTACCAAAGAAACTACATTTTCAATATACCATTTGCCAATCAAATTCGTGATATAAGTTCAATTTGTGTTTTTTTTTCTGAAGAACTTATTCTGGAGCTTTATAGTATAGTTATTAAATCATGAACATCGATTGATAACGAGTTTCTGCAAAAAGTGGCGAGGAACATTCTTTGACTTGCATTTTAAGATACTCTGGTACAGCTGCTGAAATCAATGCGGCCACACTTCTTTAAAAAAAAAATGCTAACGGCCTAACAAAATAATTGGATAAGTAAAATGTACAAAGTTTTAAATTGAAAGTATCTTTCTCTTGTTAACGAACGTTGTAGCCCTGAAAAGGGCTTGTTTAAACTAATTTCAGATATCGAAATCTAAAATAGCGATTGCGAGCAGGTACCAGGTACTGTACTTTTGCTAAATTTACTTCTTGGCAGCCGTAGTCTTGGCTTTCGGCTTTTTAGCGGTAGCAGGAGCAGCTGCTTTTTTCACCGCCTTTTTGGGCTTAGCAGACGCCGCTGGCTTGGCCTTTGGTGCTTTCGCCGCCTTTGGCTTCGCTGCGATCGACTTGGCCTTCGCTGCTGTTGGCTTCGCCTTTACGGTTCCAGTTTTCTTGGCATCCTTGGCCTTTGCCTTTTCGGTTTTCTTCTTCTCTGCGGTCTTTTTGGTGGTAACAGCCTTCTTAGCCTTGGGCTTCTTCTCGTCAGCTCCGGCGGCAGCTTTCTTGGCGGTGGATCCGGTCTTCTTGACGGCTACCTTCTTGCTTTTCACCTTCTTCTCAGCAGACGCAGGCTTCGGCTTCGGATCCTTCTTGGCGGAGGCCGACAGTTTAAATGAGCCAGACGCCCCTTTTCCCTTGGTTTGGATCAGCTTTCCATTGACCACGGCGGATTTCAAGTATTTCTTGATGAATGGAGCCAGCTTCTGGGCATCGCATTTATAGGTGGCAGTGATGTATTTCTTAATTGCCAGAAGCGATGAGCCGCCACGTTCCTTCAAATTCTTGATGGATGCGTCCACCATTTGTTGAGTTGGCGGATGCGATGGCGGGGCAGCAGCCCTTTTCACCTTTGGGGCAGCGGATCCAGATGCCTTCTTGGTGGCCACCTTCTTCTCAACTGACACTGACGGGGCAGCCACTGGGGAAGCGGACGTTGCAACTGCAGAATCAGACATTTTTCTTCACTAAAATACACTTTTTCGTATAGAAAATGGGCCGCGCGCTTATTACCAACCTCCTTCGTTCGGATGAGAATCGAGGAGGAGAGCACTTTAACTGTGCGCCTGGCATCAGGCATTTGCTCTGCTATTATTTGTTTGAAGTGCAAACATATTTTCTTATTTTTAGTGCTTAAGATTCTAAAACTTAACAATCTTTTTATTGTTTTACATTCTTAAATGATCTATTAAGCAGGTAATGTTTTCAAAATGTAAGTATCTTGTTTTTGCGACCTTTTATTGCCTTATCAACTTCAACATAGACATTCGTAACATGAGCAATTTTCTTAAAAACCCATTTTAAAATATGATATCTTAAAAATATTTTGTAACTTGCTAATGAAAAAATAAATTTGAACCTTTTACTTAAATAAGTACTACAATTATATTTACTTATCATTAGTTTAGGTATTTTATTACTTGTTCCAAGTTGTCCCTTGGCTACGTACGAAGTTGGCTATCAAGCTACATTCGGCAATGGTTTTCTGACTGTTAAAAATATAAATCTTTTAAAATATTGTATTTATTCGATGTTTTCTTAGATATATCATGTCTTTGCTCAAGACAGTACAGCATTGGATGCATGTTTATAAGCAGTTTTTACAAAATTTGCTAATATGTGTTTCATGTATGAATCCCATTGAGGCCGCACTCAAGTTAACATTAAAGAAAAAAATCTAAAAAATATACTTAATAATATTTTTCTTGTTTTTTATAAAGCATTATGCATTCATTAACGCATATGATTTATTTTCAGATAGCGTTTAAAAGTTTTTCGATTTTTTGTTGATGCTTGAATGTCTAATGTTGATCGTGGTTGTCCCACATAACCCTCCCTTTCTAAAAACATGCCGACATTTATAACGAAAATTTTTGAAAAACGTGATAATACCAAAAGTACAATCAAATTGAATCTAATCTATTAAATAAATCTAATATTACAAAAAACGATATATAAATTCAGGAATATATATACCTATAAGCAGTTTTTTTTGTGTCCCATATAAAAATATCGTGGAGGTTGCACTTAACATTAAAAAGAAAATATAAAAAATGTATTTTTAAATCTGTTTATGTTTTATTAAGCAAATAGATTCACAAGCCTAGCTAATTTTTGTTCATCTCGCATGTAATATTTTTTAGTTTTTTTCTGATGCTTGAAAGTCTTGACCATCCCTGCCGCATAGCAGCTCCATCGCATTAAAAACCCCACCCAATCCAATATTTATTGATTTTATCAATTCTAATTTCTATCAAATCACAAAAAGTTACATACAATTATTAACTCCACTTACGAAGGAACGAGTCGAAAAGTTTTTTTTTTATTTTAACGTTGAAGCCTGCAGATAAAAATTTGTATCTCATTGACTGTAATTTGTGGTCCTGAAAAGGACCGATTTGTACAAAGTATGTTAGCGCATTGGCAGCACGCACACTTAAGCACGCTCGCCGCGAATGCGACGGGCCAACTGGATGTCTTTGGGCATGATGGTGACACGCTTGGCATGAATGGCGCACAAGTTGGTATCTTCAAAGAGGCCAACCAGATAGGCCTCGCTAGCTTCCTGCAGAGCCATCACTGCCGAGCTCTGGAATCGCAGGTCAGTCTTGAAGTCCTGAGCGATTTCACGCACCAGACGCTGGAAAGGCAGCTTGCGGATCAGGAGCTCGGTACTCTTCTGGTATCGACGGATCTCACGCAGGGCAACAGTTCCAGGGCGATACCGATGGGGCTTCTTCACGCCTCCGGTGGCTGGTGCGCTCTTGCGAGCGGCCTTAGTAGCCAGTTGTTTGCGTGGCGCCTTGCCACCAGTCGATTTCCGAGCGGTTTGCTTGGTACGGGCCATTTTCGAGTTCACGTTCACTTCACGTTTCAAAACAACAATAAACGATAGCTGCATTTGCTACCTACTTATATAGCAAAACGAGGAGGGTTGAAAAGAGAGGGAAGCAGAGGCCATCTCACTTGTCGAGCAGAGAGCGGTGAGCGAAGAGCGGGACGCACATATCGTTCGGACTCGCTCGTGTTTCTGGGGTTTTAGGTATAAATAAGAGTGCGTCGAAAATCAGGAATTAGTTCTTCAGTGACTTTCGTTTCGTGCAGTGTGTTAACAGTAGAAAATAGTGAAATATGACTGGTCGCGGTAAAGGAGGCAAAGGCTTGGGAAAAGGAGGCGCCAAGCGTCATCGCAAAGTGCTGCGAGATAACATCCAGGGTATCACTAAGCCAGCAATCCGCCGTTTGGCTCGTCGCAGCGGTGTGAAGCGCATCTCGGGACTCATTTACGAGGAAACACGTGGCGTTCTGAAGGTGTTCTTGGAGAACGTTATCCGCGATGCCGTCACCTACACCGAACACGCCAAGAGGAAGACTGTCACAGCCATGGATGTTGTGTACGCTCTGAAGAGGCAAGGCCGCACCCTGTACGGCTTCGGCGGTTAAAAAACTAGTACAGCTTGTACTTCATTCAGCAATCGGTCCTTTTCAGGACCACCATTCAAATTTTCGAAGGAGACAAATTTTCAAATAATTTTTTGATTTATTGGCATACTGACCGGGAACTCGAAAGTTGATACTGCATATACATATTGCATTGAACCAAAATTAAATTTCAAATGGATATGGGTTCAGGTATGTATTTTGTAGAGGCTGTACCGCTTGCAGATACAGCATTAACGGAAATGCGTCTTTTTGGCGACGAACTTCTTAGAACATTCCAGATCTTATTTCTGACCAAGTGCTATTCAACGACATTTCTTGTTTTAATGATATAATATACGTATTGAAAAATCTTCACTTCTTTGGTAAAAACTTGGTCGTCCTGAAAAGGACGGTTGGGTTTTATTTTTTATGTACAAGTATGTAGTAGGCTCCGCATTTAAAACGTTTAAGCCTTCTTCTCGGTCTTCTTGGGCAACAGAACAGCCTGGATGTTGGGCAACACTCCACCCTGGGCAATGGTGACGCCGGAGAGTAGTTTGTTCAACTCCTCGTCGTTGCGGATGGCCAGCTGCAGATGACGAGGAATAATCCTAGTCTTCTTGTTGTCACGAGCAGCATTGCCAGCCAATTCGAGAACCTCAGCGGCCAGATATTCCATCACAGCAGCCAGGTAAACTGGAGCGCCGGCCCCAACTCGCTCGGCATAGTTGCCCTTGCGGAGCAAACGGTGAATACGGCCCACTGGGAACTGAAGACCGGCACGGTTAGAGCGGGACTTTGCCTTTCCCTTCACTTTGCCACCTTTTCCACGACCAGACATTTTTCTTTACGAGTATTTCACTTAGTTCACTTTACACACTGAAAACGAATGCTCGACGAGCCCCGGGTAGCCACATATTTATACTTTTGCGTCTGCCTGCGCGTTCATTTAGGGGTGGGTGCCTTAGACCTGAAAACATTGCTCGAAAAAAAGTATAAAGCTGAACGCGCTTGGGCACCATTATGATCAGTGAGTTGTGTTTGTGAAATCATAAGTGAAGTGAATAATGCCGCCGAAAACTAGTGGAAAGGCAGCCAAGAAGGCTGGCAAAGCCCAGAAGAACATCACCAAGACCGATAAGAAGAAGAAGCGCAAGAGGAAGGAGAGCTACGCCATCTACATTTACAAGGTCCTGAAGCAGGTCCACCCTGACACCGGCATTTCGTCGAAGGCAATGAGCATCATGAACAGCTTTGTGAATGATATCTTCGAGCGCATTGCTGCCGAGGCGTCTCGTCTGGCTCACTACAACAAGCGCTCGACCATAACCAGTCGGGAGATCCAAACGGCTGTTCGCCTGCTCCTGCCCGGAGAGTTGGCCAAGCACGCCGTCAGTGAGGGAACCAAGGCTGTCACCAAGTACACCAGCTCCAAGTAATTTTCTCTTGCTGCGTATGGGCAGAAAGATCCAAAACGGCCCTTTTCAGGGCCACAACACATTTTACCAAAGAAACTACATTTTCAATATACCATTTGCCAATCAAATTCGTGATATAAGTTCAATTTGTGTTTTTTTTTCTGAAGAACTTATTCTGGAGCTTTATAGTATAGTTATTAAATCATGAACATCGATTGATAACGAGTTTCTGCAAAAAGTGGCGAGGAACATTCTTTGACTTGCATTTTAAGATACTCTGGTACAGCTGCTGAAATCAATGCGGCCACACTTCTTTAAAAAAAAATGCTAACGGCCTAACAAAATAATTGGATAAGTAAAATGTACAAAGTTTTAAATTGAAAGTATCTTTCTCTTGTTAACGAACGTTGTAGCCCTGAAAAGGGCTTGTTTAAACTAATTTCAGATATCGAAATCTAAAATAGCGATTGCGAGCAGGTACCAGGTACTGTACTTTTGCTCAATTTACTTCTTGGCAGCCGTAGTCTTGGCTTTCGGCTTTTTAGCGGTAGCAGGAGCAGCTGCTTTTTTCACCGCCTTTTTGGGCTTAGCAGACGCCGCTGGCTTGGCCTTTGGTGCTTTCGCCGCCTTTGGCTTCGCTGCGATCGACTTGGCCTTCGCTGCTGTTGGCTTCGCCTTTACGGTTCCAGTTTTCTTGGCATCCTTGGCCTTTGCCTTTTCGGTTTTCTTCTTCTCTTTTTGGTGGTAACAGCCTTCTTAGCCTTGGGCTTCTTCTCGTCAGCTCCGGCGGCAGCTTTCTTGGCGGTGGATCCGGTCTTCTTGACGGCTACCTTCTTGCTTTTCACCTTCTTCTCAGCAGACGCAGGCTTCGGCTTCGGATCCTTCTTGGCGGAGGCCGACAGTTTAAATGAGCCAGACGCCCCTTTTCCCTTGGTTTGGATCAGCTTTCCATTGACCACGGCGGATTTCAAGTATTTCTTGATGAATGGAGCCAGCTTCTGGGCATCGCATTTATAGGTGGCAGTGATGTATTTCTTAATTGCCAGAAGCGATGAGCCGCCACGTTCCTTCAAATTCTTGATGGATGCGTCCACCATTTGTTGAGTTGGCGGATGCGATGGCGGGGCAGCAGCCCTTTTCACCTTTGGGGCAGCGGATCCAGATGCCTTCTTGGTGGCCACCTTCTTCTCAACTGACACTGACGGGGCAGCCACTGGGGAAGCGGACGTTGCAACTGCAGAATCAGACATTTTTCTTCACTAAAATACACTTTTTCGTATAGAAAATGGGCCGCGCGCTTATTACCAACCTCCTTCGTTCGGATGAGAATCGAGGAGGAGAGCACTTTAACTGTGCGCCTGGCATCAGGCATTTGCTCTGCTATTATTTGTTTGAAGTGCAAACATATTTTCTTATTTTTAGTGCTTAAGATTCTAAAACTTAACAATCTTTTTATTGTTTTACATTCTTAAATGATCTATTAAGCAGGTAATGTTTTCAAAATGTAAGTATCTTGTTTTTGCGACCTTTTATTGCCTTATCAACTTCAACATAGACATTCGTAACATGAGCAATTTTCTTAAAAACCCATTTTAAAATATGATATCTTAAAAATATTTTGTAACTTGCTAATGAAAAAATAAATTTGAACCTTTTACTTAAATAAGTACTACAATTATATTTACTTATCATTAGTTTAGGTATTTTATTACTTGTTCCAAGTTGTCCCTTGGCTACGTACGAAGTTGGCTATCAAGCTACATTCGGCAATGGTTTTCTGACTGTTAAAAATATAAATCTTTTAAAATATTGTATTTATTCGATGTTTTCTTAGATATATCATGTCTTTGCTCAAGACAGTACAGCATTGGATGCATGTTTATAAGCAGTTTTTACAAAATTTGCTAATATGTGTTTCATGTATGAATCCCATTGAGGCCGCACTCAAGTTAACATTAAAGAAAAAAATCTAAAAAATATACTTAATAATATTTTTCTTGTTTTTTATAAAGCATTATGCATTCATTAACGCATATGATTTATTTTCAGATAGCGTTTAAAAGTTTTTCGATTTTTTGTTGATGCTTGAATGTCTAATGTTGATCGTGGTTGTCCCACATAACCCTCCCTTTCTAAAAACATGCCGACATTTATAACGAAAATTTTTGAAAAACGTGATAATACCAAAAGTACAATCAAATTGAATCTAATCTATTAAATAAATCTAATATTACAAAAAACGATATATAAATTCAGGAATATATATACCTATAAGCAGTTTTTTTTGTGTCCCATATAAAAATATCGTGGAGGTTGCACTTAACATTAAAAAGAAAATATAAAAAATGTATTTTTAAATCTGTTTATGTTTTATTAAGCAAATAGATTCACAAGCCTAGCTAATTTTTGTTCATCTCGCATGTAATATTTTTTAGTTTTTTTCTGATGCTTGAAAGTCTTGACCATCCCTGCCGCATAGCAGCTCCATCGCATTAAAAACCCCACCCAATCCAATATTTATTGATTTTATCAATTCTAATTTCTATCAAATCACAAAAAGTTACATACAATTATTAACTCCACTTACGAAGGAACGAGTCGAAAAGTTTTTTTTTTATTTTAACGTTGAAGCCTGCAGATAAAAATTTGTATCTCATTGACTGTAATTTGTGGTCCTGAAAAGGACCGATTTGTACAAAGTATGTTAGCGCATTGGCAGCACGCACACTTAAGCACGCTCGCCGCGAATGCGACGGGCCAACTGGATGTCTTTGGGCATGATGGTGACACGCTTGGCATGAATGGCGCACAAGTTGGTATCTTCAAAGAGGCCAACCAGATAGGCCTCGCTAGCTTCCTGCAGAGCCATCACTGCCGAGCTCTGGAATCGCAGGTCAGTCTTGAAGTCCTGAGCGATTTCACGCACCAGACGCTGGAAAGGCAGCTTGCGGATCAGGAGCTCGGTACTCTTCTGGTATCGACGGATCTCACGCAGGGCAACAGTTCCAGGGCGATACCGATGGGGCTTCTTCACGCCTCCGGTGGCTGGTGCGCTCTTGCGAGCGGCCTTAGTAGCCAGTTGTTTGCGTGGCGCCTTGCCACCAGTCGATTTCCGAGCGGTTTGCTTGGTACGGGCCATTTTCGAGTTCACGTTCACTTCACGTTTCAAAACACAATAAACGATAGCTGCATTTGCTACCTACTTATATAGCAAAACGAGGAGGGTTGAAAAGAGAGGGAAGCAGAGGCCATCTCACTTGTCGAGCAGAGAGCGGTGAGCGAAGAGCGGGACGCACATATCGTTCGGACTCGCTCGTGTTTCTGGGGTTTTAGGTATAAATAAGAGTGCGTCGAAAATCAGGAATTAGTTCTTCAGTGACTTTCGTTTCGTGCAGTGTGTTAACAGTAGAAAATAGTGAAATATGACTGGTCGCGGTAAAGGAGGCAAAGGCTTGGGAAAAGGAGGCGCCAAGCGTCATCGCAAAGTGCTGCGAGATAACATCCAGGGTATCACTAAGCCAGCAATCCGCCGTTTGGCTCGTCGCGGCGGTGTGAAGCGCATCTCGGGACTCATTTACGAGGAAACACGTGGCGTTCTGAAGGTGTTCTTGGAGAACGTTATCCGCGATGCCGTCACCTACACCGAACACGCCAAGAGGAAGACTGTCACAGCCATGGATGTTGTGTACGCTCTGAAGAGGCAAGGCCGCACCCTGTACGGCTTCGGCGGTTAAAAAACTAGTACAGCTTGTACTTCATTCAGCAATCGGTCCTTTTCAGGACCACCATTCAAATTTTCGAAGGAGACAAATTTTCAAATAATTTTTTGATTTATTGGCATACTGACCGGGAACTCGAAAGTTGATACTGCATATACATATTGCATTGAACCAAAATTAAATTTCAAATGGGTATGGGTTCAGGTATGTATTTTGTAGAGGCTGTACCGCTTGCAGATACAGCATTAACGGAAATGCGTCTTTTTGGCGACGAACTTCTTAGAACATTCCAGATCTTATTTCTGACCAAGTGCTATTCAACGACATTTCTTGTTTTAATGATATAATATACGTATTGGAAAATCTTCACTTCTTTGGTAAAAACTTGGTCGTCCTGAAAAGGACGGTTGGGTTTTATTTTTTATGTACAAGTATGTAGTAGGCTCCGCATTTAAAACGTTTAAGCCTTCTTCTCGGTCTTCTTGGGCAACAGAACAGCCTGGATGTTGGGCAACACTCCACCCTGGGCAATGGTGACGCCGGAGAGTAGTTTGTTCAACTCCTCGTCGTTGCGGATGGCCAGCTGCAGATGACGAGGAATAATCCTAGTCTTCTTGTTGTCACGAGCAGCATTGCCAGCCAATTCGAGAACCTCAGCGGCCAGATATTCCATCACAGCAGCCAGGTAAACTGGAGCGCCGGCCCCAACTCGCTCGGCATAGTTGCCCTTGCGGAGCAAACGGTGAATACGGCCCACTGGGAACTGAAGACCGGCACGGTTAGAGCGGGACTTTGCCTTTCCCTTCACTTTGCCACCTTTTCCACGACCAGACATTTTTCTTTACGAGTATTTCACTTAGTTCACTTTACACACTGAAAACGAATGCTCGACGAGCCCCGGGTAGCCACATATTTATACTTTTGCGTCTGCCTGCGCGTTCATTTAGGGGTGGGTGCCTTAGACCTGAAAACATTGCTCGAAAAAAAGTATAAAGCTGAACGCGCTTGGGCACCATTATGATCAGTGAGTTGTGTTTGTGAAATCATAAGTGAAGTGAATAATGCCGCCGAAAACTAGTGGAAAGGCAGCCAAGAAGGCTGGCAAAGCCCAGAAGAACATCACCAAGACCGATAAGAAGAAGAAGCGCAAGAGGAAGGAGAGCTACGCCATCTACATTTACAAGGTCCTGAAGCAGGTCCACCCTGACACCGGCATTTCGTCGAAGGCAATGAGCATCATGAACAGCTTTGTGAATGATATCTTCGAGCGCATTGCTGCCGAGGCGTCTCGTCTGGCTCACTACAACAAGCGCTCGACCATAACCAGTCGGGAGATCCAAACGGCTGTTCGCCTGCTCCTGCCCGGAGAGTTGGCCAAGCACGCCGTCAGTGAGGGAACCAAGGCTGTCACCAAGTACACCAGCTCCAAGTAATTTTCTCTTGCTGCGTATGGGCAGAAAGATCCAAAACGGCCCTTTTCAGGGCCACAACACATTTTACCAAAGAAACTACATTTTCAATATACCATTTGCCAATCAAATTCGTGATATAAGTTCAATTTGTGTTTTTTTTTCTGAAGAACTTATTCTGGAGCTTTATAGTATAGTTATTAAATCATGAACATCGATTGATAACGAGTTTCTGCAAAAAGTGGCGAGGAACATTCTTTGACTTGCATTTTAAGATACTCTGGTACAGCTGCTGAAATCAATGCGGCCACACTTCTTTAAAAAAAAAATGCTAACGGCCTAACAAAATAATTGGATAAGTAAAATGTACAAAGTTTTAAATTGAAAGTATCTTTCTCTTGTTAACGAACGTTGTAGCCCTGAAAAGGGCTTGTTTAAACTAATTTCAGATATCGAAATCTAAAATAGCGATTGCGAGCAGGTACCAGGTACTGTACTTTTGCTCAATTTACTTCTTGGCAGCCGTAGTCTTGGCTTTCGGCTTTTTAGCGGTAGCAGGAGCAGCTGCTTTTTTCACCGCCTTTTTGGGCTTAGCAGACGCCGCTGGCTTGGCCTTTGGTGCTTTCGCCGCCTTTGGCTTCGCTGCGATCGACTTGGCCTTCGCTGCTGTTGGCTTCGCCTTTACGGTTCCAGTTTTCTTGGCATCCTTGGCCTTTGCCTTTTCGGTTTTCTTCTTCTCTGCGGTCTTTTTGGTGGTAACAGCCTTCTTAGCCTTGGGCTTCTTCTCGTCAGCTCCGGCGGCAGCTTTCTTGGCGGTGGATCCGGTCTTCTTGACGGCTACCTTCTTGCTTTTCACCTTCTTCTCAGCAGACGCAGGCTTCGGCTTCGGATCCTTCTTGGCGGAGGCCGACAGTTTAAATGAGCCAGACGCCCCTTTTCCCTTGGTTTGGATCAGCTTTCCATTGACCACGGCGGATTTCAAGTATTTCTTGATGAATGGAGCCAGCTTCTGGGCATCGCATTTATAGGTGGCAGTGATGTATTTCTTAATTGCCAGAAGCGATGAGCCGCCACGTTCCTTCAAATTCTTGATGGATGCGTCCACCATTTGTTGAGTTGGCGGATGCGATGGCGGGGCAGCAGCCCTTTTCACCTTTGGGGCAGCGGATCCAGATGCCTTCTTGGTGGCCACCTTCTTCTCAACTGACACTGACGGGGCAGCCACTGGGGAAGCGGACGTTGCAACTGCAGAATCAGACATTTTTCTTCACTAAAATACACTTTTTCGTATAGAAAATGGGCCGCGCGCTTATTACCAACCTCCTTCGTTCGGATGAGAATCGAGGAGGAGAGCACTTTAACTGTGCGCCTGGCATCAGGCATTTGCTCTGCTATTATTTGTTTGAAGTGCAAACATATTTTCTTATTTTTAGTGCTTAAGATTCTAAAACTTAACAATCTTTTTATTGTTTTACATTCTTAAATGATCTATTAAGCAGGTAATGTTTTCAAAATGTAAGTATCTTGTTTTTGCGACCTTTTATTGCCTTATCAACTTCAACATAGACATTCGTAACATGAGCAATTTTCTTAAAAACCCATTTTAAAATATGATATCTTAAAAATATTTTGTAACTTGCTAATGAAAAAATAAATTTGAACCTTTTACTTAAATAAGTACTACAATTATATTTACTTATCATTAGTTTAGGTATTTTATTACTTGTTCCAAGTTGTCCCTTGGCTACGTACGAAGTTGGCTATCAAGCTACATTCGGCAATGGTTTTCTGACTGTTAAAAATATAAATCTTTTAAAATATTGTATTTATTCGATGTTTTCTTAGATATATCATGTCTTTGCTCAAGACAGTACAGCATTGGATGCATGTTTATAAGCAGTTTTTACAAAATTTGCTAATATGTGTTTCATGTATGAATCCCATTGAGGCCGCACTCAAGTTAACATTAAAGAAAAAAATCTAAAAAATATACTTAATAATATTTTTCTTGTTTTTTATAAAGCATTATGCATTCATTAACGCATATGATTTATTTTCAGATAGCGTTTAAAAGTTTTTCGATTTTTTGTTGATGCTTGAATGTCTAATGTTGATCGTGGTTGTCCCACATAACCCTCCCTTTCTAAAAACATGCCGACATTTATAACGAAAATTTTTGAAAAACGTGATAATACCAAAAGTACAATCAAATTGAATCTAATCTATTAAATAAATCTAATATTACAAAAAACGATATATAAATTCAGGAATATATATACCTATAAGCAGTTTTTTTTGTGTCCCATATAAAAATATCGTGGAGGTTGCACTTAACATTAAAAAGAAAATATAAAAAATGTATTTTTAAATCTGTTTATGTTTTATTAAGCAAATAGATTCACAAGCCTAGCTAATTTTTGTTCATCTCGCATGTAATATTTTTTAGTTTTTTTCTGATGCTTGAAAGTCTTGACCATCCCTGCCGCATAGCAGCTCCATCGCATTAAAAACCCCACCCAATCCAATATTTATTGATTTTATCAATTCTAATTTCTATCAAATCACAAAAAGTTACATACAATTATTAACTCCACTTACGAAGGAACGAGTCGAAAAGTTTTTTTTTTATTTTAACGTTGAAGCCTGCAGATAAAAATTTGTATCTCATTGACTGTAATTTGTGGTCCTGAAAAGGACCGATTTGTACAAAGTATGTTAGCGCATTGGCAGCACGCACACTTAAGCACGCTCGCCGCGAATGCGACGGGCCAACTGGATGTCTTTGGGCATGATGGTGACACGCTTGGCATGAATGGCGCACAAGTTGGTATCTTCAAAGAGGCCAACCAGATAGGCCTCGCTAGCTTCCTGCAGAGCCATCACTGCCGAGCTCTGGAATCGCAGGTCAGTCTTGAAGTCCTGAGCGATTTCACGCACCAGACGCTGGAAAGGCAGCTTGCGGATCAGGAGCTCGGTACTCTTCTGGTATCGACGGATCTCACGCAGGGCAACAGTTCCAGGGCGATACCGATGGGGCTTCTTCACGCCTCCGGTGGCTGGTGCGCTCTTGCGAGCGGCCTTAGTAGCCAGTTGTTTGCGTGGCGCCTTGCCACCAGTCGATTTCCGAGCGGTTTGCTTGGTACGGGCCATTTTCGAGTTCACGTTCACTTCACGTTTCAAAACACAATAAACGATAGCTGCATTTGCTACCTACTTATATAGCAAAACGAGGAGGGTTGAAAAGAGAGGGAAGCAGAGGCCATCTCACTTGTCGAGCAGAGAGCGGTGAGCGAAGAGCGGGACGCACATATCGTTCGGACTCGCTCGTGTTTCTGGGGTTTTAGGTATAAATAAGAGTGCGTCGAAAATCAGGAATTAGTTCTTCAGTGACTTTCGTTTCGTGCAGTGTGTTAACAGTAGAAAATAGTGAAATATGACTGGTCGCGGTAAAGGAGGCAAAGGCTTGGGAAAAGGAGGCGCCAAGCGTCATCGCAAAGTGCTGCGAGATAACATCCAGGGTATCACTAAGCCAGCAATCCGCCGTTTGGCTCGTCGCGGCGGTGTGAAGCGCATCTCGGGACTCATTTACGAGGAAACACGTGGCGTTCTGAAGGTGTTCTTGGAGAACGTTATCCGCGATGCCGTCACCTACACCGAACACGCCAAGAGGAAGACTGTCACAGCCATGGATGTTGTGTACGCTCTGAAGAGGCAAGGCCGCACCCTGTACGGCTTCGGCGGTTAAAAAACTAGTACAGCTTGTACTTCATTCAGCAATCGGTCCTTTTCAGGACCACCATTCAAATTTTCGAAGGAGACAAATTTTCAAATAATTTTTTGATTTATTGGCATACTGACCGGGAACTCGAAAGTTGATACTGCATATACATATTGCATTGAACCAAAATTAAATTTCAAATGGGTATGGGTTCAGGTATGTATTTTGTAGAGGCTGTACCGCTTGCAGATACAGCATTAACGGAAATGCGTCTTTTTGGCGACGAACTTCTTAGAACATTCCAGATCTTATTTCTGACCAAGTGCTATTCAACGACATTTCTTGTTTTAATGATATAATATACGTATTGGAAAATCTTCACTTCTTTGGTAAAAACTTGGTCGTCCTGAAAAGGACGGTTGGGTTTTATTTTTTATGTACAAGTATGTAGTAGGCTCCGCATTTAAAACGTTTAAGCCTTCTTCTCGGTCTTCTTGGGCAACAGAACAGCCTGGATGTTGGGCAACACTCCACCCTGGGCAATGGTGACGCCGGAGAGTAGTTTGTTCAACTCCTCGTCGTTGCGGATGGCCAGCTGCAGATGACGAGGAATAATCCTAGTCTTCTTGTTGTCACGAGCAGCATTGCCAGCCAATTCGAGAACCTCAGCGGCCAGATATTCCATCACAGCAGCCAGGTAAACTGGAGCGCCGGCCCCAACTCGCTCGGCATAGTTGCCCTTGCGGAGCAAACGGTGAATACGGCCCACTGGGAACTGAAGACCGGCACGGTTAGAGCGGGACTTTGCCTTTCCCTTCACTTTGCCACCTTTTCCACGACCAGACATTTTTCTTTACGAGTATTTCACTTAGTTCACTTTACACACTGAAAACGAATGCTCGACGAGCCCCGGGTAGCCACATATTTATACTTTTGCGTCTGCCTGCGCGTTCATTTAGGGGTGGGTGCCTTAGACCTGAAAACATTGCTCGAAAAAAAGTATAAAGCTGAACGCGCTTGGGCACCATTATGATCAGTGAGTTGTGTTTGTGAAATCATAAGTGAAGTGAATAATGCCGCCGAAAACTAGTGGAAAGGCAGCCAAGAAGGCTGGCAAAGCCCAGAAGAACATCACCAAGACCGATAAGAAGAAGAAGCGCAAGAGGAAGGAGAGCTACGCCATCTACATTTACAAGGTCCTGAAGCAGGTCCACCCTGACACCGGCATTTCGTCGAAGGCAATGAGCATCATGAACAGCTTTGTGAATGATATCTTCGAGCGCATTGCTGCCGAGGCGTCTCGTCTGGCTCACTACAACAAGCGCTCGACCATAACCAGTCGGGAGATCCAAACGGCTGTTCGCCTGCTCCTGCCCGGAGTAGTTGGCCAAGCACGCCGTCAGTGAGGGAACAAGGCTGTCACCAAGTACACCAGCTCCCAAGTAATTTTCTCTTGCTGCGTATGGGCCAGAAAGATCCAAAACGGCCCTTTTCAGGGCCACAACACATTTTACCAAAGAAACTACATTTTCAATATACCATTTGCCAATCAAATTCGTGATATAAGTTCAATTTGTGTTTTTTTTTTCTGAAGAACTTATTCTGGAGCTTTTATAGTATAGTTATTAAATCATGAACATCGATTGATAACGAGTTTCTGCAAAAAGTGGCGAGGAACATTCTTTGACTTGCATTTTAAGATACTCTGGTACAGCTGCTGAAAATCAATGCGGCCACACTTCTTTAAAAAAAAATGCTAACGGCCCTAACAAAATAATTGGATAAGTAAAATGTACAAAGTTTTAAATTGAAAGTATCTTTCTCTTGTTAACGAACGTTGTAGCCCTGAAAAGGGCTTGTTTAAACTAATTTCAGATATCGAAATCTAAAATAGCGATTGCGAGCAGGTACCAGGTACTGTACTTTTGCTCAATTTACTTCTTGGCAGCCGTAGTCTTGGCTTTCGGCTTTTTAGCGGTAGCAGGAGCAGCTGCTTTTTTCACCGCCTTTTTGGGCTTAGCAGACGCCGCTGGCTTGGCCCTTTGGTGCTTTCGCCGCCTTTGGCTTCGCTGCGATCGACTTGGCCTTCGCTGCTGTTGGCTTCGCCTTTACGGTTCCAGTTTTCTTGGCATCCTTGGCCTTTGCCTTTTCGGTTTTCTTCTTCTCTGCGGTCTTTTTGGTGGTAACAGCCTTCTTAGCCTTGGGCTTCTTCTCGTCAGCTCCGGCGGCAGCTTTCTTGGCGGTGGATCCGGTCTTCTTGACGGCTACCTTCTTGCTTTTCACCTTCTTCTCAGCAGACGCAGGCTTCGGCTTCGGATCCTTCTTGGCGGAGGCCGGACAGTTTAAATGAGCCAGACGCCCCTTTTCCCTTGGTTTTGGATCAGCTTTCCATTGACCACGGCGGATTTCAAGTATTTCTTGATGAATGGAGCCAGCTTCTGGGCATCGCATTTATAGGTGGCAGTGATGTATTTCTTAATTGCCAGAAGCGATGGAGCCGCCACGTTTCCTTCAAATTCTTGATGGATGCGTCCACCATTTGTTGAGTTGGCGGATGCGATGGCGGGGCAGCAGCCCTTTTCACCTTTGGGGCAGCGGATCCAGATGCCTTCTTGGTGGCCACCTTCTTCTCAACTGACACTGACGGGGCAGCCACTGGGGAAGCGGACGTTGCAACTGCAGAATCAGACATTTTTCTTCACTAAAATACACTTTTTCGTATAGAAAATGGGCCCGCGCGCTTATTACCAACCTCCTTCGTTCGGATGAGAATCGAGGAGGAGAGCACTTTAACTGTGCGCCTGGCATCAGGCATTTGCTCTGCTATTATTTGTTTGAAGTGCAAACATATTTTCTTATTTTTAGTGCTTAAGATTCTAAAACTTAACAATCTTTTTATTGTTTTACATTCTTAAATGATCTATTAAGCAGGTAATGTTTTCAAAATGTAAGTATCTTGTTTTTGCGACCTTTTATTGCCTTATCAACTTCAACATAGACATTCGTAACATGAGCAATTTTCTTAAAAACCCATTTTAAAATATGATATCTTAAAAATATTTTGTAACTTGCTAATGAAAAAATAAATTTGAACCTTTTACTTAAATAAGTACTACAATTATATTTACTTATCATTAGTTTAGGTATTTTATTACTTGTTCCAAGTTGTCCCTTGGCTACGTACGAAGTTGGCTATCAAGCTACATTCGGCAATGGTTTTCTGACTGTTAAAAATATAAATCTTTTAAAATATTGTATTTATTCGATGTTTTCTTAGATATATCATGTCTTTGCTCAAGACAGTACAGCATTGGATGCATGTTTATAAGCAGTTTTTACAAAATTTGCTAATATGTGTTTCATGTATGAATCCCATTGAGGCCGCACTCAAGTTAACATTAAAGAAAAAAATCTAAAAAATATACTTAATAATATTTTTCTTGTTTTTTATAAAGCATTATGCATTCATTAACGCATATGATTTATTTTCAGATAGCGTTTAAAAGTTTTTCGATTTTTTGTTGATGCTTGAATGTCTAATGTTGATCGTGGTTGTCCCACATAACCCTCCCTTTCTAAAAACATGCCGACATTTATAACGAAAATTTTTGAAAAACGTGATAATACCAAAAGTACAATCAAATTGAATCTAATCTATTAAATAAATCTAATATTACAAAAAACGATATATAAATTCAGGAATATATATACCTATAAGCAGTTTTTTTTGTGTCCCATATAAAAATATCGTGGAGGTTGCACTTAACATTAAAAAGAAAATATAAAAAATGTATTTTTAAATCTGTTTATGTTTTATTAAGCAAATAGATTCACAAGCCTAGCTAATTTTTGTTCATCTCGCATGTAATATTTTTTAGTTTTTTTCTGATGCTTGAAAGTCTTGACCATCCCTGCCGCATAGCAGCTCCATCGCATTAAAAACCCCACCCAATCCAATATTTATTGATTTTATCAATTCTAATTTCTATCAAATCACAAAAAGTTACATACAATTATTAACTCCACTTACGAAGGAACGAGTCGAAAAGTTTTTTTTTTATTTTAACGTTGAAGCCTGCAGATAAAAATTTGTATCTCATTGACTGTAATTTGTGGTCCTGAAAAGGACCGATTTGTACAAAGTATGTTAGCGCATTGGCAGCACGCACACTTAAGCACGCTCGCCGCGAATGCGACGGGCCAACTGGATGTCTTTGGGCATGATGGTGACACGCTTGGCATGAATGGCGCACAAGTTGGTATCTTCAAAGAGGCCAACCAGATAGGCCTCGCTAGCTTCCTGCAGAGCCATCACTGCCGAGCTCTGGAATCGCAGGTCAGTCTTGAAGTCCTGAGCGATTTCACGCACCAGACGCTGGAAAGGCAGCTTGCGGATCAGGAGCTCGGTACTCTTCTGGTATCGACGGATCTCACGCAGGGCAACAGTTCCAGGGCGATACCGATGGGGCTTCTTCACGCCTCCGGTGGCTGGTGCGCTCTTGCGAGCGGCCTTAGTAGCCAGTTGTTTGCGTGGCGCCTTGCCACCAGTCGATTTCCGAGCGGTTTGCTTGGTACGGGCCATTTTCGAGTTCACGTTCACTTCACGTTTCAAAACACAATAAACGATAGCTGCATTTGCTACCTACTTATATAGCAAAACGAGGAGGGTTGAAAAGAGAGGGAAGCAGAGGCCATCTCACTTGTCGAGCAGAGAGCGGTGAGCGAAGAGCGGGACGCACATATCGTTCGGACTCGCTCGTGTTTCTGGGGTTTTAGGTATAAATAAGAGTGCGTCGAAAATCAGGAATTAGTTCTTCAGTGACTTTCGTTTCGTGCAGTGTGTTAACAGTAGAAAATAGTGAAATATGACTGGTCGCGGTAAAGGAGGCAAAGGCTTGGGAAAAGGAGGCGCCAAGCGTCATCGCAAAGTGCTGCGAGATAACATCCAGGGTATCACTAAGCCAGCAATCCGCCGTTTGGCTCGTCGCGGCGGTGTGAAGCGCATCTCGGGACTCATTTACGAGGAAACACGTGGCGTTCTGAAGGTGTTCTTGGAGAACGTTATCCGCGATGCCGTCACCTACACCGAACACGCCAAGAGGAAGACTGTCACAGCCATGGATGTTGTGTACGCTCTGAAGAGGCAAGGCCGCACCCTGTACGGCTTCGGCGGTTAAAAAACTAGTACAGCTTGTACTTCATTCAGCAATCGGTCCTTTTCAGGACCACCATTCAAATTTTCGAAGGAGACAAATTTTCAAATAATTTTTTGATTTATTGGCATACTGACCGGGAACTCGAAAGTTGATACTGCATATACATATTGCATTGAACCAAAATTAAATTTCAAATGGGTATGGGTTCAGGTATGTATTTTGTAGAGGCTGTACCGCTTGCAGATACAGCATTAACGGAAATGCGTCTTTTTGGCGACGAACTTCTTAGAACATTCCAGATCTTATTTCTGACCAAGTGCTATTCAACGACATTTCTTGTTTTAATGATATAATATACGTATTGGAAAATCTTCACTTCTTTGGTAAAAACTTGGTCGTCCTGAAAAGGACGGTTGGGTTTTATTTTTTATGTACAAGTATGTAGTAGGCTCCGCATTTAAAACGTTTAAGCCTTCTTCTCGGTCTTCTTGGGCAACAGAACAGCCTGGATGTTGGGCAACACTCCACCCTGGGCAATGGTGACGCCGGAGAGTAGTTTGTTCAACTCCTCGTCGTTGCGGATGGCCAGCTGCAGATGACGAGGAATAATCCTAGTCTTCTTGTTGTCACGAGCAGCATTGCCAGCCAATTCGAGAACCTCAGCGGCCAGATATTCCATCACAGCAGCCAGGTAAACTGGAGCGCCGGCCCCAACTCGCTCGGCATAGTTGCCCTTGCGGAGCAAACGGTGAATACGGCCCACTGGGAACTGAAGACCGGCACGGTTAGAGCGGGACTTTGCCTTTCCCTTCACTTTGCCACCTTTTCCACGACCAGACATTTTTCTTTACGAGTATTTCACTTAGTTCACTTTACACACTGAAAACGAATGCTCGACGAGCCCCGGGTAGCCACATATTTATACTTTTGCGTCTGCCTGCGCGTTCATTTAGGGGTGGGTGCCTTAGACCTGAAAACATTGCTCGAAAAAAAGTATAAAGCTGAACGCGCTTGGGCACCATTATGATCAGTGAGTTGTGTTTGTGAAATCATAAGTGAAGTGAATAATGCCGCCGAAAACTAGTGGAAAGGCAGCCAAGAAGGCTGGCAAAGCCCAGAAGAACATCACCAAGACCGATAAGAAGAAGAAGCGCAAGAGGAAGGAGAGCTACGCCATCTACATTTACAAGGTCCTGAAGCAGGTCCACCCTGACACCGGCATTTCGTCGAAGGCAATGAGCATCATGAACAGCTTTGTGAATGATATCTTCGAGCGCATTGCTGCCGAGGCGTCTCGTCTGGCTCACTACAACAAGCGCTCGACCATAACCAGTCGGGAGATCCAAACGGCTGTTCGCCTGCTCCTGCCCGGAGAGTTGGCCAAGCACGCCGTCAGTGAGGGAACCAAGGCTGTCACCAAGTACACCAGCTCCAAGTAATTTTCTCTTGCTGCGTATGGGCAGAAAGATCCAAAACGGCCCTTTTCAGGGCCACAACACATTTTACCAAAGAAACTACATTTTCAATATACCATTTGCCAATCAAATTCGTGATATAAGTTCAATTTGTGTTTTTTTTTCTGAAGAACTTATTCTGGAGCTTTATAGTATAGTTATTAAATCATGAACATCGATTGATAACGAGTTTCTGCAAAAAGTGGCGAGGAACATTCTTTGACTTGCATTTTAAGATACTCTGGTACAGCTGCTGAAATCAATGCGGCCACACTTCTTTAAAAAAAAAATGCTAACGGCCTAACAAAATAATTGGATAAGTAAAATGTACAAAGTTTTAAATTGAAAGTATCTTTCTCTTGTTAACGAACGTTGTAGCCCTGAAAAGGGCTTGTTTAAACTAATTTCAGATATCGAAATCTAAAATAGCGATTGCGAGCAGGTACCAGGTACTGTACTTTTGCTCAATTTACTTCTTGGCAGCCGTAGTCTTGGCTTTCGGCTTTTTAGCGGTAGCAGGAGCAGCTGCTTTTTTCACCGCCTTTTTGGGCTTAGCAGACGCCGCTGGCTTGGCCTTTGGTGCTTTCGCCGCCTTTGGCTTCGCTGCGATCGACTTGGCCTTCGCTGCTGTTGGCTTCGCCTTTACGGTTCCAGTTTTCTTGGCATCCTTGGCCTTTGCCTTTTCGGTTTTCTTCTTCTCTGCGGTCTTTTTGGTGGTAACAGCCTTCTTAGCCTTGGGCTTCTTCTCGTCAGCTCCGGCGGCAGCTTTCTTGGCGGTGGATCCGGTCTTCTTGACGGCTACCTTCTTGCTTTTCACCTTCTTCTCAGCAGACGCAGGCTTCGGCTTCGGATCCTTCTTGGCGGAGGCCGACAGTTTAAATGAGCCAGACGCCCCTTTTCCCTTGGTTTGGATCAGCTTTCCATTGACCACGGCGGATTTCAAGTATTTCTTGATGAATGGAGCCAGCTTCTGGGCATCGCATTTATAGGTGGCAGTGATGTATTTCTTAATTGCCAGAAGCGATGAGCCGCCACGTTCCTTCAAATTCTTGATGGATGCGTCCACCATTTGTTGAGTTGGCGGATGCGATGGCGGGGCAGCAGCCCTTTTCACCTTTGGGGCAGCGGATCCAGATGCCTTCTTGGTGGCCACCTTCTTCTCAACTGACACTGACGGGGCAGCCACTGGGGAAGCGGACGTTGCAACTGCAGAATCAGACATTTTTCTTCACTAAAATACACTTTTTCGTATAGAAAATGGGCCGCGCGCTTATTACCAACCTCCTTCGTTCGGATGAGAATCGAGGAGGAGAGCACTTTAACTGTGCGCCTGGCATCAGGCATTTGCTCTGCTATTATTTGTTTGAAGTGCAAACATATTTTCTTATTTTTAGTGCTTAAGATTCTAAAACTTAACAATCTTTTTATTGTTTTACATTCTTAAATGATCTATTAAGCAGGTAATGTTTTCAAAATGTAAGTATCTTGTTTTTGCGACCTTTTATTGCCTTATCAACTTCAACATAGACATTCGTAACATGAGCAATTTTCTTAAAAACCCATTTTAAAATATGATATCTTAAAAATATTTTGTAACTTGCTAATGAAAAAATAAATTTGAACCTTTTACTTAAATAAGTACTACAATTATATTTACTTATCATTAGTTTAGGTATTTTATTACTTGTTCCAAGTTGTCCCTTGGCTACGTACGAAGTTGGCTATCAAGCTACATTCGGCAATGGTTTTCTGACTGTTAAAAATATAAATCTTTTAAAATATTGTATTTATTCGATGTTTTCTTAGATATATCATGTCTTTGCTCAAGACAGTACAGCATTGGATGCATGTTTATAAGCAGTTTTTACAAAATTTGCTAATATGTGTTTCATGTATGAATCCCATTGAGGCCGCACTCAAGTTAACATTAAAGAAAAAAATCTAAAAAATATACTTAATAATATTTTTCTTGTTTTTTATAAAGCATTATGCATTCATTAACGCATATGATTTATTTTCAGATAGCGTTTAAAAGTTTTTCGATTTTTTGTTGATGCTTGAATGTCTAATGTTGATCGTGGTTGTCCCACATAACCCTCCCTTTCTAAAAACATGCCGACATTTATAACGAAAATTTTTGAAAAACGTGATAATACCAAAAGTACAATCAAATTGAATCTAATCTATTAAATAAATCTAATATTACAAAAAACGATATATAAATTCAGGAATATATATACCTATAAGCAGTTTTTTTTGTGTCCCATATAAAAATATCGTGGAGGTTGCACTTAACATTAAAAAGAAAATATAAAAAATGTATTTTTAAATCTGTTTATGTTTTATTAAGCAAATAGATTCACAAGCCTAGCTAATTTTTGTTCATCTCGCATGTAATATTTTTTAGTTTTTTTCTGATGCTTGAAAGTCTTGACCATCCCTGCCGCATAGCAGCTCCATCGCATTAAAAACCCCACCCAATCCAATATTTATTGATTTTATCAATTCTAATTTCTATCAAATCACAAAAAGTTACATACAATTATTAACTCCACTTACGAAGGAACGAGTCGAAAAGTTTTTTTTTTATTTTAACGTTGAAGCCTGCAGATAAAAATTTGTATCTCATTGACTGTAATTTGTGGTCCTGAAAAGGACCGATTTGTACAAAGTATGTTAGCGCATTGGCAGCACGCACACTTAAGCACGCTCGCCGCGAATGCGACGGGCCAACTGGATGTCTTTGGGCATGATGGTGACACGCTTGGCATGAATGGCGCACAAGTTGGTATCTTCAAAGAGGCCAACCAGATAGGCCTCGCTAGCTTCCTGCAGAGCCATCACTGCCGAGCTCTGGAATCGCAGGTCAGTCTTGAAGTCCTGAGCGATTTCACGCACCAGACGCTGGAAAGGCAGCTTGCGGATCAGGAGCTCGGTACTCTTCTGGTATCGACGGATCTCACGCAGGGCAACAGTTCCAGGGCGATACCGATGGGGCTTCTTCACGCCTCCGGTGGCTGGTGCGCTCTTGCGAGCGGCCTTAGTAGCCAGTTGTTTGCGTGGCGCCTTGCCACCAGTCGATTTCCGAGCGGTTTGCTTGGTACGGGCCATTTTCGAGTTCACGTTCACTTCACGTTTCAAAACACAATAAACGATAGCTGCATTTGCTACCTACTTATATAGCAAAACGAGGAGGGTTGAAAAGAGAGGGAAGCAGAGGCCATCTCACTTGTCGAGCAGAGAGCGGTGAGCGAAGAGCGGGACGCACATATCGTTCGGACTCGCTCGTGTTTCTGGGGTTTTAGGTATAAATAAGAGTGCGTCGAAAATCAGGAATTAGTTCTTCAGTGACTTTCGTTTCGTGCAGTGTGTTAACAGTAGAAAATAGTGAAATATGACTGGTCGCGGTAAAGGAGGCAAAGGCTTGGGAAAAGGAGGCGCCAAGCGTCATCGCAAAGTGCTGCGAGATAACATCCAGGGTATCACTAAGCCAGCAATCCGCCGTTTGGCTCGTCGCGGCGGTGTGAAGCGCATCTCGGGACTCATTTACGAGGAAACACGTGGCGTTCTGAAGGTGTTCTTGGAGAACGTTATCCGCGATGCCGTCACCTACACCGAACACGCCAAGAGGAAGACTGTCACAGCCATGGATGTTGTGTACGCTCTGAAGAGGCAAGGCCGCACCCTGTACGGCTTCGGCGGTTAAAAAACTAGTACAGCTTGTACTTCATTCAGCAATCGGTCCTTTTCAGGACCACCATTCAAATTTTCGAAGGAGACAAATTTTCAAATAATTTTTTGATTTATTGGCATACTGACCGGGAACTCGAAAGTTGATACTGCATATACATATTGCATTGAACCAAAATTAAATTTCAAATGGGTATGGGTTCAGGTATGTATTTTGTAGAGGCTGTACCGCTTGCAGATACAGCATTAACGGAAATGCGTCTTTTTGGCGACGAACTTCTTAGAACATTCCAGATCTTATTTCTGACCAAGTGCTATTCAACGACATTTCTTGTTTTAATGATATAATATACGTATTGGAAAATCTTCACTTCTTTGGTAAAAACTTGGTCGTCCTGAAAAGGACGGTTGGGTTTTATTTTTTATGTACAAGTATGTAGTAGGCTCCGCATTTAAAACGTTTAAGCCTTCTTCTCGGTCTTCTTGGGCAACAGAACAGCCTGGATGTTGGGCAACACTCCACCCTGGGCAATGGTGACGCCGGAGAGTAGTTTGTTCAACTCCTCGTCGTTGCGGATGGCCAGCTGCAGATGACGAGGAATAATCCTAGTCTTCTTGTTGTCACGAGCAGCATTGCCAGCCAATTCGAGAACCTCAGCGGCCAGATATTCCATCACAGCAGCCAGGTAAACTGGAGCGCCGGCCCCAACTCGCTCGGCATAGTTGCCCTTGCGGAGCAAACGGTGAATACGGCCCACTGGGAACTGAAGACCGGCACGGTTAGAGCGGGACTTTGCCTTTCCCTTCACTTTGCCACCTTTTCCACGACCAGACATTTTTCTTTACGAGTATTTCACTTAGTTCACTTTACACACTGAAAACGAATGCTCGACGAGCCCCGGGTAGCCACATATTTATACTTTTGCGTCTGCCTGCGCGTTCATTTAGGGGTGGGTGCCTTAGACCTGAAAACATTGCTCGAAAAAAAGTATAAAGCTGAACGCGCTTGGGCACCATTATGATCAGTGAGTTGTGTTTGTGAAATCATAAGTGAAGTGAATAATGCCGCCGAAAACTAGTGGAAAGGCAGCCAAGAAGGCTGGCAAAGCCCAGAAGAACATCACCAAGACCGATAAGAAGAAGAAGCGCAAGAGGAAGGAGAGCTACGCCATCTACATTTACAAGGTCCTGAAGCAGGTCCACCCTGACACCGGCATTTCGTCGAAGGCAATGAGCATCATGAACAGCTTTGTGAATGATATCTTCGAGCGCATTGCTGCCGAGGCGTCTCGTCTGGCTCACTACAACAAGCGCTCGACCATAACCAGTCGGGAGATCCAAACGGCTGTTCGCCTGCTCCTGCCCGGAGAGTTGGCCAAGCACGCCGTCAGTGAGGGAACCAAGGCTGTCACCAAGTACACCAGCTCCAAGTAATTTTCTCTTGCTGCGTATGGGCAGAAAGATCCAAAACGGCCCTTTTCAGGGCCACAACACATTTTACCAAAGAAACTACATTTTCAATATACCATTTGCCAATCAAATTCGTGATATAAGTTCAATTTGTGTTTTTTTTTCTGAAGAACTTATTCTGGAGCTTTATAGTATAGTTATTAAATCATGAACATCGATTGATAACGAGTTTCTGCAAAAAGTGGCGAGGAACATTCTTTGACTTGCATTTTAAGATACTCTGGTACAGCTGCTGAAATCAATGCGGCCACACTTCTTTAAAAAAAAAATGCTAACGGCCTAACAAAATAATTGGATAAGTAAAATGTACAAAGTTTTAAATTGAAAGTATCTTTCTCTTGTTAACGAACGTTGTAGCCCTGAAAAGGGCTTGTTTAAACTAATTTCAGATATCGAAATCTAAAATAGCGATTGCGAGCAGGTACCAGGTACTGTACTTTTGCTCAATTTACTTCTTGGCAGCCGTAGTCTTGGCTTTCGGCTTTTTAGCGGTAGCAGGAGCAGCTGCTTTTTTCACCGCCTTTTTGGGCTTAGCAGACGCCGCTGGCTTGGCCTTTGGTGCTTTCGCCGCCTTTGGCTTCGCTGCGATCGACTTGGCCTTCGCTGCTGTTGGCTTCGCCTTTACGGTTCCAGTTTTCTTGGCATCCTTGGCCTTTGCCTTTTCGGTTTTCTTCTTCTCTGCGGTCTTTTTGGTGGTAACAGCCTTCTTAGCCTTGGGCTTCTTCTCGTCAGCTCCGGCGGCAGCTTTCTTGGCGGTGGATCCGGTCTTCTTGACGGCTACCTTCTTGCTTTTCACCTTCTTCTCAGCAGACGCAGGCTTCGGCTTCGGATCCTTCTTGGCGGAGGCCGACAGTTTAAATGAGCCAGACGCCCCTTTTCCCTTGGTTTGGATCAGCTTTCCATTGACCACGGCGGATTTCAAGTATTTCTTGATGAATGGAGCCAGCTTCTGGGCATCGCATTTATAGGTGGCAGTGATGTATTTCTTAATTGCCAGAAGCGATGAGCCGCCACGTTCCTTCAAATTCTTGATGGATGCGTCCACCATTTGTTGAGTTGGCGGATGCGATGGCGGGGCAGCAGCCCTTTTCACCTTTGGGGCAGCGGATCCAGATGCCTTCTTGGTGGCCACCTTCTTCTCAACTGACACTGACGGGGCAGCCACTGGGGAAGCGGACGTTGCAACTGCAGAATCAGACATTTTTCTTCACTAAAATACACTTTTTCGTATAGAAAATGGGCCGCGCGCTTATTACCAACCTCCTTCGTTCGGATGAGAATCGAGGAGGAGAGCACTTTAACTGTGCGCCTGGCATCAGGCATTTGCTCTGCTATTATTTGTTTGAAGTGCAAACATATTTTCTTATTTTTAGTGCTTAAGATTCTAAAACTTAACAATCTTTTTATTGTTTTACATTCTTAAATGATCTATTAAGCAGGTAATGTTTTCAAAATGTAAGTATCTTGTTTTTGCGACCTTTTATTGCCTTATCAACTTCAACATAGACATTCGTAACATGAGCAATTTTCTTAAAAACCCATTTTAAAATATGATATCTTAAAAATATTTTGTAACTTGCTAATGAAAAAATAAATTTGAACCTTTTACTTAAATAAGTACTACAATTATATTTACTTATCATTAGTTTAGGTATTTTATTACTTGTTCCAAGTTGTCCCTTGGCTACGTACGAAGTTGGCTATCAAGCTACATTCGGCAATGGTTTTCTGACTGTTAAAAATATAAATCTTTTAAAATATTGTATTTATTCGATGTTTTCTTAGATATATCATGTCTTTGCTCAAGACAGTACAGCATTGGATGCATGTTTATAAGCAGTTTTTACAAAATTTGCTAATATGTGTTTCATGTATGAATCCCATTGAGGCCGCACTCAAGTTAACATTAAAGAAAAAAATCTAAAAAATATACTTAATAATATTTTTCTTGTTTTTTATAAAGCATTATGCATTCATTAACGCATATGATTTATTTTCAGATAGCGTTTAAAAGTTTTTCGATTTTTTGTTGATGCTTGAATGTCTAATGTTGATCGTGGTTGTCCCACATAACCCTCCCTTTCTAAAAACATGCCGACATTTATAACGAAAATTTTTGAAAAACGTGATAATACCAAAAGTACAATCAAATTGAATCTAATCTATTAAATAAATCTAATATTACAAAAAACGATATATAAATTCAGGAATATATATACCTATAAGCAGTTTTTTTTGTGTCCCATATAAAAATATCGTGGAGGTTGCACTTAACATTAAAAAGAAAATATAAAAAATGTATTTTTAAATCTGTTTATGTTTTATTAAGCAAATAGATTCACAAGCCTAGCTAATTTTTGTTCATCTCGCATGTAATATTTTTTAGTTTTTTTCTGATGCTTGAAAGTCTTGACCATCCCTGCCGCATAGCAGCTCCATCGCATTAAAAACCCCACCCAATCCAATATTTATTGATTTTATCAATTCTAATTTCTATCAAATCACAAAAAGTTACATACAATTATTAACTCCACTTACGAAGGAACGAGTCGAAAAGTTTTTTTTTTATTTTAACGTTGAAGCCTGCAGATAAAAATTTGTATCTCATTGACTGTAATTTGTGGTCCTGAAAAGGACCGATTTGTACAAAGTATGTTAGCGCATTGGCAGCACGCACACTTAAGCACGCTCGCCGCGAATGCGACGGGCCAACTGGATGTCTTTGGGCATGATGGTGACACGCTTGGCATGAATGGCGCACAAGTTGGTATCTTCAAAGAGGCCAACCAGATAGGCCTCGCTAGCTTCCTGCAGAGCCATCACTGCCGAGCTCTGGAATCGCAGGTCAGTCTTGAAGTCCTGAGCGATTTCACGCACCAGACGCTGGAAAGGCAGCTTGCGGATCAGGAGCTCGGTACTCTTCTGGTATCGACGGATCTCACGCAGGGCAACAGTTCCAGGGCGATACCGATGGGGCTTCTTCACGCCTCCGGTGGCTGGTGCGCTCTTGCGAGCGGCCTTAGTAGCCAGTTGTTTGCGTGGCGCCTTGCCACCAGTCGATTTCCGAGCGGTTTGCTTGGTACGGGCCATTTTCGAGTTCACGTTCACTTCACGTTTCAAAACACAATAAACGATAGCTGCATTTGCTACCTACTTATATAGCAAAACGAGGAGGGTTGAAAAGAGAGGGAAGCAGAGGCCATCTCACTTGTCGAGCAGAGAGCGGTGAGCGAAGAGCGGGACGCACATATCGTTCGGACTCGCTCGTGTTTCTGGGGTTTTAGGTATAAATAAGAGTGCGTCGAAAATCAGGAATTAGTTCTTCAGTGACTTTCGTTTCGTGCAGTGTGTTAACAGTAGAAAATAGTGAAATATGACTGGTCGCGGTAAAGGAGGCAAAGGCTTGGGAAAAGGAGGCGCCAAGCGTCATCGCAAAGTGCTGCGAGATAACATCCAGGGTATCACTAAGCCAGCAATCCGCCGTTTGGCTCGTCGCGGCGGTGTGAAGCGCATCTCGGGACTCATTTACGAGGAAACACGTGGCGTTCTGAAGGTGTTCTTGGAGAACGTTATCCGCGATGCCGTCACCTACACCGAACACGCCAAGAGGAAGACTGTCACAGCCATGGATGTTGTGTACGCTCTGAAGAGGCAAGGCCGCACCCTGTACGGCTTCGGCGGTTAAAAAACTAGTACAGCTTGTACTTCATTCAGCAATCGGTCCTTTTCAGGACCACCATTCAAATTTTCGAAGGAGACAAATTTTCAAATAATTTTTTGATTTATTGGCATACTGACCGGGAACTCGAAAGTTGATACTGCATATACATATTGCATTGAACCAAAATTAAATTTCAAATGGGTATGGGTTCAGGTATGTATTTTGTAGAGGCTGTACCGCTTGCAGATACAGCATTAACGGAAATGCGTCTTTTTGGCGACGAACTTCTTAGAACATTCCAGATCTTATTTCTGACCAAGTGCTATTCAACGACATTTCTTGTTTTAATGATATAATATACGTATTGGAAAATCTTCACTTCTTTGGTAAAAACTTGGTCGTCCTGAAAAGGACGGTTGGGTTTTATTTTTTATGTACAAGTATGTAGTAGGCTCCGCATTTAAAACGTTTAAGCCTTCTTCTCGGTCTTCTTGGGCAACAGAACAGCCTGGATGTTGGGCAACACTCCACCCTGGGCAATGGTGACGCCGGAGAGTAGTTTGTTCAACTCCTCGTCGTTGCGGATGGCCAGCTGCAGATGACGAGGAATAATCCTAGTCTTCTTGTTGTCACGAGCAGCATTGCCAGCCAATTCGAGAACCTCAGCGGCCAGATATTCCATCACAGCAGCCAGGTAAACTGGAGCGCCGGCCCCAACTCGCTCGGCATAGTTGCCCTTGCGGAGCAAACGGTGAATACGGCCCACTGGGAACTGAAGACCGGCACGGTTAGAGCGGGACTTTGCCTTTCCCTTCACTTTGCCACCTTTTCCACGACCAGACATTTTTCTTTACGAGTATTTCACTTAGTTCACTTTACACACTGAAAACGAATGCTCGACGAGCCCCGGGTAGCCACATATTTATACTTTTGCGTCTGCCTGCGCGTTCATTTAGGGGTGGGTGCCTTAGACCTGAAAACATTGCTCGAAAAAAAGTATAAAGCTGAACGCGCTTGGGCACCATTATGATCAGTGAGTTGTGTTTGTGAAATCATAAGTGAAGTGAATAATGCCGCCGAAAACTAGTGGAAAGGCAGCCAAGAAGGCTGGCAAAGCCCAGAAGAACATCACCAAGACCGATAAGAAGAAGAAGCGCAAGAGGAAGGAGAGCTACGCCATCTACATTTACAAGGTCCTGAAGCAGGTCCACCCTGACACCGGCATTTCGTCGAAGGCAATGAGCATCATGAACAGCTTTGTGAATGATATCTTCGAGCGCATTGCTGCCGAGGCGTCTCGTCTGGCTCACTACAACAAGCGCTCGACCATAACCAGTCGGGAGATCCAAACGGCTGTTCGCCTGCTCCTGCCCGGAGAGTTGGCCAAGCACGCCGTCAGTGAGGGAACCAAGGCTGTCACCAAGTACACCAGCTCCAAGTAATTTTCTCTTGCTGCGTATGGGCAGAAAGATCCAAAACGGCCCTTTTCAGGGCCACAACACATTTTACCAAAGAAACTACATTTTCAATATACCATTTGCCAATCAAATTCGTGATATAAGTTCAATTTGTGTTTTTTTTTCTGAAGAACTTATTCTGGAGCTTTATAGTATAGTTATTAAATCATGAACATCGATTGATAACGAGTTTCTGCAAAAAGTGGCGAGGAACATTCTTTGACTTGCATTTTAAGATACTCTGGTACAGCTGCTGAAATCAATGCGGCCACACTTCTTTAAAAAAAAAATGCTAACGGCCTAACAAAATAATTGGATAAGTAAAATGTACAAAGTTTTAAATTGAAAGTATCTTTCTCTTGTTAACGAACGTTGTAGCCCTGAAAAGGGCTTGTTTAAACTAATTTCAGATATCGAAATCTAAAATAGCGATTGCGAGCAGGTACCAGGTACTGTACTTTTGCTCAATTTACTTCTTGGCAGCCGTAGTCTTGGCTTTCGGCTTTTTAGCGGTAGCAGGAGCAGCTGCTTTTTTCACCGCCTTTTTGGGCTTAGCAGACGCCGCTGGCTTGGCCTTTGGTGCTTTCGCCGCCTTTGGCTTCGCTGCGATCGACTTGGCCTTCGCTGCTGTTGGCTTCGCCTTTACGGTTCCAGTTTTCTTGGCATCCTTGGCCTTTGCCTTTTCGGTTTTCTTCTTCTCTGCGGTCTTTTTGGTGGTAACAGCCTTCTTAGCCTTGGGCTTCTTCTCGTCAGCTCCGGCGGCAGCTTTCTTGGCGGTGGATCCGGTCTTCTTGACGGCTACCTTCTTGCTTTTCACCTTCTTCTCAGCAGACGCAGGCTTCGGCTTCGGATCCTTCTTGGCGGAGGCCGACAGTTTAAATGAGCCAGACGCCCCTTTTCCCTTGGTTTGGATCAGCTTTCCATTGACCACGGCGGATTTCAAGTATTTCTTGATGAATGGAGCCAGCTTCTGGGCATCGCATTTATAGGTGGCAGTGATGTATTTCTTAATTGCCAGAAGCGATGAGCCGCCACGTTCCTTCAAATTCTTGATGGATGCGTCCACCATTTGTTGAGTTGGCGGATGCGATGGCGGGGCAGCAGCCCTTTTCACCTTTGGGGCAGCGGATCCAGATGCCTTCTTGGTGGCCACCTTCTTCTCAACTGACACTGACGGGGCAGCCACTGGGGAAGCGGACGTTGCAACTGCAGAATCAGACATTTTTCTTCACTAAAATACACTTTTTCGTATAGAAAATGGGCCGCGCGCTTATTACCAACCTCCTTCGTTCGGATGAGAATCGAGGAGGAGAGCACTTTAACTGTGCGCCTGGCATCAGGCATTTGCTCTGCTATTATTTGTTTGAAGTGCAAACATATTTTCTTATTTTTAGTGCTTAAGATTCTAAAACTTAACAATCTTTTTATTGTTTTACATTCTTAAATGATCTATTAAGCAGGTAATGTTTTCAAAATGTAAGTATCTTGTTTTTGCGACCTTTTATTGCCTTATCAACTTCAACATAGACATTCGTAACATGAGCAATTTTCTTAAAAACCCATTTTAAAATATGATATCTTAAAAATATTTTGTAACTTGCTAATGAAAAAATAAATTTGAACCTTTTACTTAAATAAGTACTACAATTATATTTACTTATCATTAGTTTAGGTATTTTATTACTTGTTCCAAGTTGTCCCTTGGCTACGTACGAAGTTGGCTATCAAGCTACATTCGGCAATGGTTTTCTGACTGTTAAAAATATAAATCTTTTAAAATATTGTATTTATTCGATGTTTTCTTAGATATATCATGTCTTTGCTCAAGACAGTACAGCATTGGATGCATGTTTATAAGCAGTTTTTACAAAATTTGCTAATATGTGTTTCATGTATGAATCCCATTGAGGCCGCACTCAAGTTAACATTAAAGAAAAAAATCTAAAAAATATACTTAATAATATTTTTCTTGTTTTTTATAAAGCATTATGCATTCATTAACGCATATGATTTATTTTCAGATAGCGTTTAAAAGTTTTTCGATTTTTTGTTGATGCTTGAATGTCTAATGTTGATCGTGGTTGTCCCACATAACCCTCCCTTTCTAAAAACATGCCGACATTTATAACGAAAATTTTTGAAAAACGTGATAATACCAAAAGTACAATCAAATTGAATCTAATCTATTAAATAAATCTAATATTACAAAAAACGATATATAAATTCAGGAATATATATACCTATAAGCAGTTTTTTTTGTGTCCCATATAAAAATATCGTGGAGGTTGCACTTAACATTAAAAAGAAAATATAAAAAATGTATTTTTAAATCTGTTTATGTTTTATTAAGCAAATAGATTCACAAGCCTAGCTAATTTTTGTTCATCTCGCATGTAATATTTTTTAGTTTTTTTCTGATGCTTGAAAGTCTTGACCATCCCTGCCGCATAGCAGCTCCATCGCATTAAAAACCCCACCCAATCCAATATTTATTGATTTTATCAATTCTAATTTCTATCAAATCACAAAAAGTTACATACAATTATTAACTCCACTTACGAAGGAACGAGTCGAAAAGTTTTTTTTTTATTTTAACGTTGAAGCCTGCAGATAAAAATTTGTATCTCATTGACTGTAATTTGTGGTCCTGAAAAGGACCGATTTGTACAAAGTATGTTAGCGCATTGGCAGCACGCACACTTAAGCACGCTCGCCGCGAATGCGACGGGCCAACTGGATGTCTTTGGGCATGATGGTGACACGCTTGGCATGAATGGCGCACAAGTTGGTATCTTCAAAGAGGCCAACCAGATAGGCCTCGCTAGCTTCCTGCAGAGCCATCACTGCCGAGCTCTGGAATCGCAGGTCAGTCTTGAAGTCCTGAGCGATTTCACGCACCAGACGCTGGAAAGGCAGCTTGCGGATCAGGAGCTCGGTACTCTTCTGGTATCGACGGATCTCACGCAGGGCAACAGTTCCAGGGCGATACCGATGGGGCTTCTTCACGCCTCCGGTGGCTGGTGCGCTCTTGCGAGCGGCCTTAGTAGCCAGTTGTTTGCGTGGCGCCTTGCCACCAGTCGATTTCCGAGCGGTTTGCTTGGTACGGGCCATTTTCGAGTTCACGTTCACTTCACGTTTCAAAACACAATAAACGATAGCTGCATTTGCTACCTACTTATATAGCAAAACGAGGAGGGTTGAAAAGAGAGGGAAGCAGAGGCCATCTCACTTGTCGAGCAGAGAGCGGTGAGCGAAGAGCGGGACGCACATATCGTTCGGACTCGCTCGTGTTTCTGGGGTTTTAGGTATAAATAAGAGTGCGTCGAAAATCAGGAATTAGTTCTTCAGTGACTTTCGTTTCGTGCAGTGTGTTAACAGTAGAAAATAGTGAAATATGACTGGTCGCGGTAAAGGAGGCAAAGGCTTGGGAAAAGGAGGCGCCAAGCGTCATCGCAAAGTGCTGCGAGATAACATCCAGGGTATCACTAAGCCAGCAATCCGCCGTTTGGCTCGTCGCGGCGGTGTGAAGCGCATCTCGGGACTCATTTACGAGGAAACACGTGGCGTTCTGAAGGTGTTCTTGGAGAACGTTATCCGCGATGCCGTCACCTACACCGAACACGCCAAGAGGAAGACTGTCACAGCCATGGATGTTGTGTACGCTCTGAAGAGGCAAGGCCGCACCCTGTACGGCTTCGGCGGTTAAAAAACTAGTACAGCTTGTACTTCATTCAGCAATCGGTCCTTTTCAGGACCACCATTCAAATTTTCGAAGGAGACAAATTTTCAAATAATTTTTTGATTTATTGGCATACTGACCGGGAACTCGAAAGTTGATACTGCATATACATATTGCATTGAACCAAAATTAAATTTCAAATGGGTATGGGTTCAGGTATGTATTTTGTAGAGGCTGTACCGCTTGCAGATACAGCATTAACGGAAATGCGTCTTTTTGGCGACGAACTTCTTAGAACATTCCAGATCTTATTTCTGACCAAGTGCTATTCAACGACATTTCTTGTTTTAATGATATAATATACGTATTGGAAAATCTTCACTTCTTTGGTAAAAACTTGGTCGTCCTGAAAAGGACGGTTGGGTTTTATTTTTTATGTACAAGTATGTAGTAGGCTCCGCATTTAAAACGTTTAAGCCTTCTTCTCGGTCTTCTTGGGCAACAGAACAGCCTGGATGTTGGGCAACACTCCACCCTGGGCAATGGTGACGCCGGAGAGTAGTTTGTTCAACTCCTCGTCGTTGCGGATGGCCAGCTGCAGATGACGAGGAATAATCCTAGTCTTCTTGTTGTCACGAGCAGCATTGCCAGCCAATTCGAGAACCTCAGCGGCCAGATATTCCATCACAGCAGCCAGGTAAACTGGAGCGCCGGCCCCAACTCGCTCGGCATAGTTGCCCTTGCGGAGCAAACGGTGAATACGGCCCACTGGGAACTGAAGACCGGCACGGTTAGAGCGGGACTTTGCCTTTCCCTTCACTTTGCCACCTTTTCCACGACCAGACATTTTTCTTTACGAGTATTTCACTTAGTTCACTTTACACACTGAAAACGAATGCTCGACGAGCCCCGGGTAGCCACATATTTATACTTTTGCGTCTGCCTGCGCGTTCATTTAGGGGTGGGTGCCTTAGACCTGAAAACATTGCTCGAAAAAAAGTATAAAGCTGAACGCGCTTGGGCACCATTATGATCAGTGAGTTGTGTTTGTGAAATCATAAGTGAAGTGAATAATGCCGCCGAAAACTAGTGGAAAGGCAGCCAAGAAGGCTGGCAAAGCCCAGAAGAACATCACCAAGACCGATAAGAAGAAGAAGCGCAAGAGGAAGGAGAGCTACGCCATCTACATTTACAAGGTCCTGAAGCAGGTCCACCCTGACACCGGCATTTCGTCGAAGGCAATGAGCATCATGAACAGCTTTGTGAATGATATCTTCGAGCGCATTGCTGCCGAGGCGTCTCGTCTGGCTCACTACAACAAGCGCTCGACCATAACCAGTCGGGAGATCCAAACGGCTGTTCGCCTGCTCCTGCCCGGAGAGTTGGCCAAGCACGCCGTCAGTGAGGGAACCAAGGCTGTCACCAAGTACACCAGCTCCAAGTAATTTTCTCTTGCTGCGTATGGGCAGAAAGATCCAAAACGGCCCTTTTCAGGGCCACAACACATTTTACCAAAGAAACTACATTTTCAATATACCATTTGCCAATCAAATTCGTGATATAAGTTCAATTTGTGTTTTTTTTTCTGAAGAACTTATTCTGGAGCTTTATAGTATAGTTATTAAATCATGAACATCGATTGATAACGAGTTTCTGCAAAAAGTGGCGAGGAACATTCTTTGACTTGCATTTTAAGATACTCTGGTACAGCTGCTGAAATCAATGCGGCCACACTTCTTTAAAAAAAAAATGCTAACGGCCTAACAAAATAATTGGATAAGTAAAATGTACAAAGTTTTAAATTGAAAGTATCTTTCTCTTGTTAACGAACGTTGTAGCCCTGAAAAGGGCTTGTTTAAACTAATTTCAGATATCGAAATCTAAAATAGCGATTGCGAGCAGGTACCAGGTACTGTACTTTTGCTCAATTTACTTCTTGGCAGCCGTAGTCTTGGCTTTCGGCTTTTTAGCGGTAGCAGGAGCAGCTGCTTTTTTCACCGCCTTTTTGGGCTTAGCAGACGCCGCTGGCTTGGCCTTTGGTGCTTTCGCCGCCTTTGGCTTCGCTGCGATCGACTTGGCCTTCGCTGCTGTTGGCTTCGCCTTTACGGTTCCAGTTTTCTTGGCATCCTTGGCCTTTGCCTTTTCGGTTTTCTTCTTCTCTGCGGTCTTTTTGGTGGTAACAGCCTTCTTAGCCTTGGGCTTCTTCTCGTCAGCTCCGGCGGCAGCTTTCTTGGCGGTGGATCCGGTCTTCTTGACGGCTACCTTCTTGCTTTTCACCTTCTTCTCAGCAGACGCAGGCTTCGGCTTCGGATCCTTCTTGGCGGAGGCCGACAGTTTAAATGAGCCAGACGCCCCTTTTCCCTTGGTTTGGATCAGCTTTCCATTGACCACGGCGGATTTCAAGTATTTCTTGATGAATGGAGCCAGCTTCTGGGCATCGCATTTATAGGTGGCAGTGATGTATTTCTTAATTGCCAGAAGCGATGAGCCGCCACGTTCCTTCAAATTCTTGATGGATGCGTCCACCATTTGTTGAGTTGGCGGATGCGATGGCGGGGCAGCAGCCCTTTTCACCTTTGGGGCAGCGGATCCAGATGCCTTCTTGGTGGCCACCTTCTTCTCAACTGACACTGACGGGGCAGCCACTGGGGAAGCGGACGTTGCAACTGCAGAATCAGACATTTTTCTTCACTAAAATACACTTTTTCGTATAGAAAATGGGCCGCGCGCTTATTACCAACCTCCTTCGTTCGGATGAGAATCGAGGAGGAGAGCACTTTAACTGTGCGCCTGGCATCAGGCATTTGCTCTGCTATTATTTGTTTGAAGTGCAAACATATTTTCTTATTTTTAGTGCTTAAGATTCTAAAACTTAACAATCTTTTTATTGTTTTACATTCTTAAATGATCTATTAAGCAGGTAATGTTTTCAAAATGTAAGTATCTTGTTTTTGCGACCTTTTATTGCCTTATCAACTTCAACATAGACATTCGTAACATGAGCAATTTTCTTAAAAACCCATTTTAAAATATGATATCTTAAAAATATTTTGTAACTTGCTAATGAAAAAATAAATTTGAACCTTTTACTTAAATAAGTACTACAATTATATTTACTTATCATTAGTTTAGGTATTTTATTACTTGTTCCAAGTTGTCCCTTGGCTACGTACGAAGTTGGCTATCAAGCTACATTCGGCAATGGTTTTCTGACTGTTAAAAATATAAATCTTTTAAAATATTGTATTTATTCGATGTTTTCTTAGATATATCATGTCTTTGCTCAAGACAGTACAGCATTGGATGCATGTTTATAAGCAGTTTTTACAAAATTTGCTAATATGTGTTTCATGTATGAATCCCATTGAGGCCGCACTCAAGTTAACATTAAAGAAAAAAATCTAAAAAATATACTTAATAATATTTTTCTTGTTTTTTATAAAGCATTATGCATTCATTAACGCATATGATTTATTTTCAGATAGCGTTTAAAAGTTTTTCGATTTTTTGTTGATGCTTGAATGTCTAATGTTGATCGTGGTTGTCCCACATAACCCTCCCTTTCTAAAAACATGCCGACATTTATAACGAAAATTTTTGAAAAACGTGATAATACCAAAAGTACAATCAAATTGAATCTAATCTATTAAATAAATCTAATATTACAAAAAACGATATATAAATTCAGGAATATATATACCTATAAGCAGTTTTTTTTGTGTCCCATATAAAAATATCGTGGAGGTTGCACTTAACATTAAAAAGAAAATATAAAAAATGTATTTTTAAATCTGTTTATGTTTTATTAAGCAAATAGATTCACAAGCCTAGCTAATTTTTGTTCATCTCGCATGTAATATTTTTTAGTTTTTTTCTGATGCTTGAAAGTCTTGACCATCCCTGCCGCATAGCAGCTCCATCGCATTAAAAACCCCACCCAATCCAATATTTATTGATTTTATCAATTCTAATTTCTATCAAATCACAAAAAGTTACATACAATTATTAACTCCACTTACGAAGGAACGAGTCGAAAAGTTTTTTTTTTATTTTAACGTTGAAGCCTGCAGATAAAAATTTGTATCTCATTGACTGTAATTTGTGGTCCTGAAAAGGACCGATTTGTACAAAGTATGTTAGCGCATTGGCAGCACGCACACTTAAGCACGCTCGCCGCGAATGCGACGGGCCAACTGGATGTCTTTGGGCATGATGGTGACACGCTTGGCATGAATGGCGCACAAGTTGGTATCTTCAAAGAGGCCAACCAGATAGGCCTCGCTAGCTTCCTGCAGAGCCATCACTGCCGAGCTCTGGAATCGCAGGTCAGTCTTGAAGTCCTGAGCGATTTCACGCACCAGACGCTGGAAAGGCAGCTTGCGGATCAGGAGCTCGGTACTCTTCTGGTATCGACGGATCTCACGCAGGGCAACAGTTCCAGGGCGATACCGATGGGGCTTCTTCACGCCTCCGGTGGCTGGTGCGCTCTTGCGAGCGGCCTTAGTAGCCAGTTGTTTGCGTGGCGCCTTGCCACCAGTCGATTTCCGAGCGGTTTGCTTGGTACGGGCCATTTTCGAGTTCACGTTCACTTCACGTTTCAAAACACAATAAACGATAGCTGCATTTGCTACCTACTTATATAGCAAAACGAGGAGGGTTGAAAAGAGAGGGAAGCAGAGGCCATCTCACTTGTCGAGCAGAGAGCGGTGAGCGAAGAGCGGGACGCACATATCGTTCGGACTCGCTCGTGTTTCTGGGGTTTTAGGTATAAATAAGAGTGCGTCGAAAATCAGGAATTAGTTCTTCAGTGACTTTCGTTTCGTGCAGTGTGTTAACAGTAGAAAATAGTGAAATATGACTGGTCGCGGTAAAGGAGGCAAAGGCTTGGGAAAAGGAGGCGCCAAGCGTCATCGCAAAGTGCTGCGAGATAACATCCAGGGTATCACTAAGCCAGCAATCCGCCGTTTGGCTCGTCGCGGCGGTGTGAAGCGCATCTCGGGACTCATTTACGAGGAAACACGTGGCGTTCTGAAGGTGTTCTTGGAGAACGTTATCCGCGATGCCGTCACCTACACCGAACACGCCAAGAGGAAGACTGTCACAGCCATGGATGTTGTGTACGCTCTGAAGAGGCAAGGCCGCACCCTGTACGGCTTCGGCGGTTAAAAAACTAGTACAGCTTGTACTTCATTCAGCAATCGGTCCTTTTCAGGACCACCATTCAAATTTTCGAAGGAGACAAATTTTCAAATAATTTTTTGATTTATTGGCATACTGACCGGGAACTCGAAAGTTGATACTGCATATACATATTGCATTGAACCAAAATTAAATTTCAAATGGGTATGGGTTCAGGTATGTATTTTGTAGAGGCTGTACCGCTTGCAGATACAGCATTAACGGAAATGCGTCTTTTTGGCGACGAACTTCTTAGAACATTCCAGATCTTATTTCTGACCAAGTGCTATTCAACGACATTTCTTGTTTTAATGATATAATATACGTATTGGAAAATCTTCACTTCTTTGGTAAAAACTTGGTCGTCCTGAAAAGGACGGTTGGGTTTTATTTTTTATGTACAAGTATGTAGTAGGCTCCGCATTTAAAACGTTTAAGCCTTCTTCTCGGTCTTCTTGGGCAACAGAACAGCCTGGATGTTGGGCAACACTCCACCCTGGGCAATGGTGACGCCGGAGAGTAGTTTGTTCAACTCCTCGTCGTTGCGGATGGCCAGCTGCAGATGACGAGGAATAATCCTAGTCTTCTTGTTGTCACGAGCAGCATTGCCAGCCAATTCGAGAACCTCAGCGGCCAGATATTCCATCACAGCAGCCAGGTAAACTGGAGCGCCGGCCCCAACTCGCTCGGCATAGTTGCCCTTGCGGAGCAAACGGTGAATACGGCCCACTGGGAACTGAAGACCGGCACGGTTAGAGCGGGACTTTGCCTTTCCCTTCACTTTGCCACCTTTTCCACGACCAGACATTTTTCTTTACGAGTATTTCACTTAGTTCACTTTACACACTGAAAACGAATGCTCGACGAGCCCCGGGTAGCCACATATTTATACTTTTGCGTCTGCCTGCGCGTTCATTTAGGGGTGGGTGCCTTAGACCTGAAAACATTGCTCGAAAAAAAGTATAAAGCTGAACGCGCTTGGGCACCATTATGATCAGTGAGTTGTGTTTGTGAAATCATAAGTGAAGTGAATAATGCCGCCGAAAACTAGTGGAAAGGCAGCCAAGAAGGCTGGCAAAGCCCAGAAGAACATCACCAAGACCGATAAGAAGAAGAAGCGCAAGAGGAAGGAGAGCTACGCCATCTACATTTACAAGGTCCTGAAGCAGGTCCACCCTGACACCGGCATTTCGTCGAAGGCAATGAGCATCATGAACAGCTTTGTGAATGATATCTTCGAGCGCATTGCTGCCGAGGCGTCTCGTCTGGCTCACTACAACAAGCGCTCGACCATAACCAGTCGGGAGATCCAAACGGCTGTTCGCCTGCTCCTGCCCGGAGAGTTGGCCAAGCACGCCGTCAGTGAGGGAACCAAGGCTGTCACCAAGTACACCAGCTCCAAGTAATTTTCTCTTGCTGCGTATGGGCAGAAAGATCCAAAACGGCCCTTTTCAGGGCCACAACACATTTTACCAAAGAAACTACATTTTCAATATACCATTTGCCAATCAAATTCGTGATATAAGTTCAATTTGTGTTTTTTTTTCTGAAGAACTTATTCTGGAGCTTTATAGTATAGTTATTAAATCATGAACATCGATTGATAACGAGTTTCTGCAAAAAGTGGCGAGGAACATTCTTTGACTTGCATTTTAAGATACTCTGGTACAGCTGCTGAAATCAATGCGGCCACACTTCTTTAAAAAAAAAATGCTAACGGCCTAACAAAATAATTGGATAAGTAAAATGTACAAAGTTTTAAATTGAAAGTATCTTTCTCTTGTTAACGAACGTTGTAGCCCTGAAAAGGGCTTGTTTAAACTAATTTCAGATATCGAAATCTAAAATAGCGATTGCGAGCAGGTACCAGGTACTGTACTTTTGCTCAATTTACTTCTTGGCAGCCGTAGTCTTGGCTTTCGGCTTTTTAGCGGTAGCAGGAGCAGCTGCTTTTTTCACCGCCTTTTTGGGCTTAGCAGACGCCGCTGGCTTGGCCTTTGGTGCTTTCGCCGCCTTTGGCTTCGCTGCGATCGACTTGGCCTTCGCTGCTGTTGGCTTCGCCTTTACGGTTCCAGTTTTCTTGGCATCCTTGGCCTTTGCCTTTTCGGTTTTCTTCTTCTCTGCGGTCTTTTTGGTGGTAACAGCCTTCTTAGCCTTGGGCTTCTTCTCGTCAGCTCCGGCGGCAGCTTTCTTGGCGGTGGATCCGGTCTTCTTGACGGCTACCTTCTTGCTTTTCACCTTCTTCTCAGCAGACGCAGGCTTCGGCTTCGGATCCTTCTTGGCGGAGGCCGACAGTTTAAATGAGCCAGACGCCCCTTTTCCCTTGGTTTGGATCAGCTTTCCATTGACCACGGCGGATTTCAAGTATTTCTTGATGAATGGAGCCAGCTTCTGGGCATCGCATTTATAGGTGGCAGTGATGTATTTCTTAATTGCCAGAAGCGATGAGCCGCCACGTTCCTTCAAATTCTTGATGGATGCGTCCACCATTTGTTGAGTTGGCGGATGCGATGGCGGGGCAGCAGCCCTTTTCACCTTTGGGGCAGCGGATCCAGATGCCTTCTTGGTGGCCACCTTCTTCTCAACTGACACTGACGGGGCAGCCACTGGGGAAGCGGACGTTGCAACTGCAGAATCAGACATTTTTCTTCACTAAAATACACTTTTTCGTATAGAAAATGGGCCGCGCGCTTATTACCAACCTCCTTCGTTCGGATGAGAATCGAGGAGGAGAGCACTTTAACTGTGCGCCTGGCATCAGGCATTTGCTCTGCTATTATTTGTTTGAAGTGCAAACATATTTTCTTATTTTTAGTGCTTAAGATTCTAAAACTTAACAATCTTTTTATTGTTTTACATTCTTAAATGATCTATTAAGCAGGTAATGTTTTCAAAATGTAAGTATCTTGTTTTTGCGACCTTTTATTGCCTTATCAACTTCAACATAGACATTCGTAACATGAGCAATTTTCTTAAAAACCCATTTTAAAATATGATATCTTAAAAATATTTTGTAACTTGCTAATGAAAAAATAAATTTGAACCTTTTACTTAAATAAGTACTACAATTATATTTACTTATCATTAGTTTAGGTATTTTATTACTTGTTCCAAGTTGTCCCTTGGCTACGTACGAAGTTGGCTATCAAGCTACATTCGGCAATGGTTTTCTGACTGTTAAAAATATAAATCTTTTAAAATATTGTATTTATTCGATGTTTTCTTAGATATATCATGTCTTTGCTCAAGACAGTACAGCATTGGATGCATGTTTATAAGCAGTTTTTACAAAATTTGCTAATATGTGTTTCATGTATGAATCCCATTGAGGCCGCACTCAAGTTAACATTAAAGAAAAAAATCTAAAAAATATACTTAATAATATTTTTCTTGTTTTTTATAAAGCATTATGCATTCATTAACGCATATGATTTATTTTCAGATAGCGTTTAAAAGTTTTTCGATTTTTTGTTGATGCTTGAATGTCTAATGTTGATCGTGGTTGTCCCACATAACCCTCCCTTTCTAAAAACATGCCGACATTTATAACGAAAATTTTTGAAAAACGTGATAATACCAAAAGTACAATCAAATTGAATCTAATCTATTAAATAAATCTAATATTACAAAAAACGATATATAAATTCAGGAATATATATACCTATAAGCAGTTTTTTTTGTGTCCCATATAAAAATATCGTGGAGGTTGCACTTAACATTAAAAAGAAAATATAAAAAATGTATTTTTAAATCTGTTTATGTTTTATTAAGCAAATAGATTCACAAGCCTAGCTAATTTTTGTTCATCTCGCATGTAATATTTTTTAGTTTTTTTCTGATGCTTGAAAGTCTTGACCATCCCTGCCGCATAGCAGCTCCATCGCATTAAAAACCCCACCCAATCCAATATTTATTGATTTTATCAATTCTAATTTCTATCAAATCACAAAAAGTTACATACAATTATTAACTCCACTTACGAAGGAACGAGTCGAAAAGTTTTTTTTTTATTTTAACGTTGAAGCCTGCAGATAAAAATTTGTATCTCATTGACTGTAATTTGTGGTCCTGAAAAGGACCGATTTGTACAAAGTATGTTAGCGCATTGGCAGCACGCACACTTAAGCACGCTCGCCGCGAATGCGACGGGCCAACTGGATGTCTTTGGGCATGATGGTGACACGCTTGGCATGAATGGCGCACAAGTTGGTATCTTCAAAGAGGCCAACCAGATAGGCCTCGCTAGCTTCCTGCAGAGCCATCACTGCCGAGCTCTGGAATCGCAGGTCAGTCTTGAAGTCCTGAGCGATTTCACGCACCAGACGCTGGAAAGGCAGCTTGCGGATCAGGAGCTCGGTACTCTTCTGGTATCGACGGATCTCACGCAGGGCAACAGTTCCAGGGCGATACCGATGGGGCTTCTTCACGCCTCCGGTGGCTGGTGCGCTCTTGCGAGCGGCCTTAGTAGCCAGTTGTTTGCGTGGCGCCTTGCCACCAGTCGATTTCCGAGCGGTTTGCTTGGTACGGGCCATTTTCGAGTTCACGTTCACTTCACGTTTCAAAACACAATAAACGATAGCTGCATTTGCTACCTACTTATATAGCAAAACGAGGAGGGTTGAAAAGAGAGGGAAGCAGAGGCCATCTCACTTGTCGAGCAGAGAGCGGTGAGCGAAGAGCGGGACGCACATATCGTTCGGACTCGCTCGTGTTTCTGGGGTTTTAGGTATAAATAAGAGTGCGTCGAAAATCAGGAATTAGTTCTTCAGTGACTTTCGTTTCGTGCAGTGTGTTAACAGTAGAAAATAGTGAAATATGACTGGTCGCGGTAAAGGAGGCAAAGGCTTGGGAAAAGGAGGCGCCAAGCGTCATCGCAAAGTGCTGCGAGATAACATCCAGGGTATCACTAAGCCAGCAATCCGCCGTTTGGCTCGTCGCGGCGGTGTGAAGCGCATCTCGGGACTCATTTACGAGGAAACACGTGGCGTTCTGAAGGTGTTCTTGGAGAACGTTATCCGCGATGCCGTCACCTACACCGAACACGCCAAGAGGAAGACTGTCACAGCCATGGATGTTGTGTACGCTCTGAAGAGGCAAGGCCGCACCCTGTACGGCTTCGGCGGTTAAAAAACTAGTACAGCTTGTACTTCATTCAGCAATCGGTCCTTTTCAGGACCACCATTCAAATTTTCGAAGGAGACAAATTTTCAAATAATTTTTTGATTTATTGGCATACTGACCGGGAACTCGAAAGTTGATACTGCATATACATATTGCATTGAACCAAAATTAAATTTCAAATGGGTATGGGTTCAGGTATGTATTTTGTAGAGGCTGTACCGCTTGCAGATACAGCATTAACGGAAATGCGTCTTTTTGGCGACGAACTTCTTAGAACATTCCAGATCTTATTTCTGACCAAGTGCTATTCAACGACATTTCTTGTTTTAATGATATAATATACGTATTGGAAAATCTTCACTTCTTTGGTAAAAACTTGGTCGTCCTGAAAAGGACGGTTGGGTTTTATTTTTTATGTACAAGTATGTAGTAGGCTCCGCATTTAAAACGTTTAAGCCTTCTTCTCGGTCTTCTTGGGCAACAGAACAGCCTGGATGTTGGGCAACACTCCACCCTGGGCAATGGTGACGCCGGAGAGTAGTTTGTTCAACTCCTCGTCGTTGCGGATGGCCAGCTGCAGATGACGAGGAATAATCCTAGTCTTCTTGTTGTCACGAGCAGCATTGCCAGCCAATTCGAGAACCTCAGCGGCCAGATATTCCATCACAGCAGCCAGGTAAACTGGAGCGCCGGCCCCAACTCGCTCGGCATAGTTGCCCTTGCGGAGCAAACGGTGAATACGGCCCACTGGGAACTGAAGACCGGCACGGTTAGAGCGGGACTTTGCCTTTCCCTTCACTTTGCCACCTTTTCCACGACCAGACATTTTTCTTTACGAGTATTTCACTTAGTTCACTTTACACACTGAAAACGAATGCTCGACGAGCCCCGGGTAGCCACATATTTATACTTTTGCGTCTGCCTGCGCGTTCATTTAGGGGTGGGTGCCTTAGACCTGAAAACATTGCTCGAAAAAAAGTATAAAGCTGAACGCGCTTGGGCACCATTATGATCAGTGAGTTGTGTTTGTGAAATCATAAGTGAAGTGAATAATGCCGCCGAAAACTAGTGGAAAGGCAGCCAAGAAGGCTGGCAAAGCCCAGAAGAACATCACCAAGACCGATAAGAAGAAGAAGCGCAAGAGGAAGGAGAGCTACGCCATCTACATTTACAAGGTCCTGAAGCAGGTCCACCCTGACACCGGCATTTCGTCGAAGGCAATGAGCATCATGAACAGCTTTGTGAATGATATCTTCGAGCGCATTGCTGCCGAGGCGTCTCGTCTGGCTCACTACAACAAGCGCTCGACCATAACCAGTCGGGAGATCCAAACGGCTGTTCGCCTGCTCCTGCCCGGAGAGTTGGCCAAGCACGCCGTCAGTGAGGGAACCAAGGCTGTCACCAAGTACACCAGCTCCAAGTAATTTTCTCTTGCTGCGTATGGGCAGAAAGATCCAAAACGGCCCTTTTCAGGGCCACAACACATTTTACCAAAGAAACTACATTTTCAATATACCATTTGCCAATCAAATTCGTGATATAAGTTCAATTTGTGTTTTTTTTTCTGAAGAACTTATTCTGGAGCTTTATAGTATAGTTATTAAATCATGAACATCGATTGATAACGAGTTTCTGCAAAAAGTGGCGAGGAACATTCTTTGACTTGCATTTTAAGATACTCTGGTACAGCTGCTGAAATCAATGCGGCCACACTTCTTTAAAAAAAAAATGCTAACGGCCTAACAAAATAATTGGATAAGTAAAATGTACAAAGTTTTAAATTGAAAGTATCTTTCTCTTGTTAACGAACGTTGTAGCCCTGAAAAGGGCTTGTTTAAACTAATTTCAGATATCGAAATCTAAAATAGCGATTGCGAGCAGGTACCAGGTACTGTACTTTTGCTCAATTTACTTCTTGGCAGCCGTAGTCTTGGCTTTCGGCTTTTTAGCGGTAGCAGGAGCAGCTGCTTTTTTCACCGCCTTTTTGGGCTTAGCAGACGCCGCTGGCTTGGCCTTTGGTGCTTTCGCCGCCTTTGGCTTCGCTGCGATCGACTTGGCCTTCGCTGCTGTTGGCTTCGCCTTTACGGTTCCAGTTTTCTTGGCATCCTTGGCCTTTGCCTTTTCGGTTTTCTTCTTCTCTGCGGTCTTTTTGGTGGTAACAGCCTTCTTAGCCTTGGGCTTCTTCTCGTCAGCTCCGGCGGCAGCTTTCTTGGCGGTGGATCCGGTCTTCTTGACGGCTACCTTCTTGCTTTTCACCTTCTTCTCAGCAGACGCAGGCTTCGGCTTCGGATCCTTCTTGGCGGAGGCCGACAGTTTAAATGAGCCAGACGCCCCTTTTCCCTTGGTTTGGATCAGCTTTCCATTGACCACGGCGGATTTCAAGTATTTCTTGATGAATGGAGCCAGCTTCTGGGCATCGCATTTATAGGTGGCAGTGATGTATTTCTTAATTGCCAGAAGCGATGAGCCGCCACGTTCCTTCAAATTCTTGATGGATGCGTCCACCATTTGTTGAGTTGGCGGATGCGATGGCGGGGCAGCAGCCCTTTTCACCTTTGGGGCAGCGGATCCAGATGCCTTCTTGGTGGCCACCTTCTTCTCAACTGACACTGACGGGGCAGCCACTGGGGAAGCGGACGTTGCAACTGCAGAATCAGACATTTTTCTTCACTAAAATACACTTTTTCGTATAGAAAATGGGCCGCGCGCTTATTACCAACCTCCTTCGTTCGGATGAGAATCGAGGAGGAGAGCACTTTAACTGTGCGCCTGGCATCAGGCATTTGCTCTGCTATTATTTGTTTGAAGTGCAAACATATTTTCTTATTTTTAGTGCTTAAGATTCTAAAACTTAACAATCTTTTTATTGTTTTACATTCTTAAATGATCTATTAAGCAGGTAATGTTTTCAAAATGTAAGTATCTTGTTTTTGCGACCTTTTATTGCCTTATCAACTTCAACATAGACATTCGTAACATGAGCAATTTTCTTAAAAACCCATTTTAAAATATGATATCTTAAAAATATTTTGTAACTTGCTAATGAAAAAATAAATTTGAACCTTTTACTTAAATAAGTACTACAATTATATTTACTTATCATTAGTTTAGGTATTTTATTACTTGTTCCAAGTTGTCCCTTGGCTACGTACGAAGTTGGCTATCAAGCTACATTCGGCAATGGTTTTCTGACTGTTAAAAATATAAATCTTTTAAAATATTGTATTTATTCGATGTTTTCTTAGATATATCATGTCTTTGCTCAAGACAGTACAGCATTGGATGCATGTTTATAAGCAGTTTTTACAAAATTTGCTAATATGTGTTTCATGTATGAATCCCATTGAGGCCGCACTCAAGTTAACATTAAAGAAAAAAATCTAAAAAATATACTTAATAATATTTTTCTTGTTTTTTATAAAGCATTATGCATTCATTAACGCATATGATTTATTTTCAGATAGCGTTTAAAAGTTTTTCGATTTTTTGTTGATGCTTGAATGTCTAATGTTGATCGTGGTTGTCCCACATAACCCTCCCTTTCTAAAAACATGCCGACATTTATAACGAAAATTTTTGAAAAACGTGATAATACCAAAAGTACAATCAAATTGAATCTAATCTATTAAATAAATCTAATATTACAAAAAACGATATATAAATTCAGGAATATATATACCTATAAGCAGTTTTTTTTGTGTCCCATATAAAAATATCGTGGAGGTTGCACTTAACATTAAAAAGAAAATATAAAAAATGTATTTTTAAATCTGTTTATGTTTTATTAAGCAAATAGATTCACAAGCCTAGCTAATTTTTGTTCATCTCGCATGTAATATTTTTTAGTTTTTTTCTGATGCTTGAAAGTCTTGACCATCCCTGCCGCATAGCAGCTCCATCGCATTAAAAACCCCACCCAATCCAATATTTATTGATTTTATCAATTCTAATTTCTATCAAATCACAAAAAGTTACATACAATTATTAACTCCACTTACGAAGGAACGAGTCGAAAAGTTTTTTTTTTATTTTAACGTTGAAGCCTGCAGATAAAAATTTGTATCTCATTGACTGTAATTTGTGGTCCTGAAAAGGACCGATTTGTACAAAGTATGTTAGCGCATTGGCAGCACGCACACTTAAGCACGCTCGCCGCGAATGCGACGGGCCAACTGGATGTCTTTGGGCATGATGGTGACACGCTTGGCATGAATGGCGCACAAGTTGGTATCTTCAAAGAGGCCAACCAGATAGGCCTCGCTAGCTTCCTGCAGAGCCATCACTGCCGAGCTCTGGAATCGCAGGTCAGTCTTGAAGTCCTGAGCGATTTCACGCACCAGACGCTGGAAAGGCAGCTTGCGGATCAGGAGCTCGGTACTCTTCTGGTATCGACGGATCTCACGCAGGGCAACAGTTCCAGGGCGATACCGATGGGGCTTCTTCACGCCTCCGGTGGCTGGTGCGCTCTTGCGAGCGGCCTTAGTAGCCAGTTGTTTGCGTGGCGCCTTGCCACCAGTCGATTTCCGAGCGGTTTGCTTGGTACGGGCCATTTTCGAGTTCACGTTCACTTCACGTTTCAAAACACAATAAACGATAGCTGCATTTGCTACCTACTTATATAGCAAAACGAGGAGGGTTGAAAAGAGAGGGAAGCAGAGGCCATCTCACTTGTCGAGCAGAGAGCGGTGAGCGAAGAGCGGGACGCACATATCGTTCGGACTCGCTCGTGTTTCTGGGGTTTTAGGTATAAATAAGAGTGCGTCGAAAATCAGGAATTAGTTCTTCAGTGACTTTCGTTTCGTGCAGTGTGTTAACAGTAGAAAATAGTGAAATATGACTGGTCGCGGTAAAGGAGGCAAAGGCTTGGGAAAAGGAGGCGCCAAGCGTCATCGCAAAGTGCTGCGAGATAACATCCAGGGTATCACTAAGCCAGCAATCCGCCGTTTGGCTCGTCGCGGCGGTGTGAAGCGCATCTCGGGACTCATTTACGAGGAAACACGTGGCGTTCTGAAGGTGTTCTTGGAGAACGTTATCCGCGATGCCGTCACCTACACCGAACACGCCAAGAGGAAGACTGTCACAGCCATGGATGTTGTGTACGCTCTGAAGAGGCAAGGCCGCACCCTGTACGGCTTCGGCGGTTAAAAAACTAGTACAGCTTGTACTTCATTCAGCAATCGGTCCTTTTCAGGACCACCATTCAAATTTTCGAAGGAGACAAATTTTCAAATAATTTTTTGATTTATTGGCATACTGACCGGGAACTCGAAAGTTGATACTGCATATACATATTGCATTGAACCAAAATTAAATTTCAAATGGGTATGGGTTCAGGTATGTATTTTGTAGAGGCTGTACCGCTTGCAGATACAGCATTAACGGAAATGCGTCTTTTTGGCGACGAACTTCTTAGAACATTCCAGATCTTATTTCTGACCAAGTGCTATTCAACGACATTTCTTGTTTTAATGATATAATATACGTATTGGAAAATCTTCACTTCTTTGGTAAAAACTTGGTCGTCCTGAAAAGGACGGTTGGGTTTTATTTTTTATGTACAAGTATGTAGTAGGCTCCGCATTTAAAACGTTTAAGCCTTCTTCTCGGTCTTCTTGGGCAACAGAACAGCCTGGATGTTGGGCAACACTCCACCCTGGGCAATGGTGACGCCGGAGAGTAGTTTGTTCAACTCCTCGTCGTTGCGGATGGCCAGCTGCAGATGACGAGGAATAATCCTAGTCTTCTTGTTGTCACGAGCAGCATTGCCAGCCAATTCGAGAACCTCAGCGGCCAGATATTCCATCACAGCAGCCAGGTAAACTGGAGCGCCGGCCCCAACTCGCTCGGCATAGTTGCCCTTGCGGAGCAAACGGTGAATACGGCCCACTGGGAACTGAAGACCGGCACGGTTAGAGCGGGACTTTGCCTTTCCCTTCACTTTGCCACCTTTTCCACGACCAGACATTTTTCTTTACGAGTATTTCACTTAGTTCACTTTACACACTGAAAACGAATGCTCGACGAGCCCCGGGTAGCCACATATTTATACTTTTGCGTCTGCCTGCGCGTTCATTTAGGGGTGGGTGCCTTAGACCTGAAAACATTGCTCGAAAAAAAGTATAAAGCTGAACGCGCTTGGGCACCATTATGATCAGTGAGTTGTGTTTGTGAAATCATAAGTGAAGTGAATAATGCCGCCGAAAACTAGTGGAAAGGCAGCCAAGAAGGCTGGCAAAGCCCAGAAGAACATCACCAAGACCGATAAGAAGAAGAAGCGCAAGAGGAAGGAGAGCTACGCCATCTACATTTACAAGGTCCTGAAGCAGGTCCACCCTGACACCGGCATTTCGTCGAAGGCAATGAGCATCATGAACAGCTTTGTGAATGATATCTTCGAGCGCATTGCTGCCGAGGCGTCTCGTCTGGCTCACTACAACAAGCGCTCGACCATAACCAGTCGGGAGATCCAAACGGCTGTTCGCCTGCTCCTGCCCGGAGAGTTGGCCAAGCACGCCGTCAGTGAGGGAACCAAGGCTGTCACCAAGTACACCAGCTCCAAGTAATTTTCTCTTGCTGCGTATGGGCAGAAAGATCCAAAACGGCCCTTTTCAGGGCCACAACACATTTTACCAAAGAAACTACATTTTCAATATACCATTTGCCAATCAAATTCGTGATATAAGTTCAATTTGTGTTTTTTTTTCTGAAGAACTTATTCTGGAGCTTTATAGTATAGTTATTAAATCATGAACATCGATTGATAACGAGTTTCTGCAAAAAGTGGCGAGGAACATTCTTTGACTTGCATTTTAAGATACTCTGGTACAGCTGCTGAAATCAATGCGGCCACACTTCTTTAAAAAAAAAATGCTAACGGCCTAACAAAATAATTGGATAAGTAAAATGTACAAAGTTTTAAATTGAAAGTATCTTTCTCTTGTTAACGAACGTTGTAGCCCTGAAAAGGGCTTGTTTAAACTAATTTCAGATATCGAAATCTAAAATAGCGATTGCGAGCAGGTACCAGGTACTGTACTTTTGCTCAATTTACTTCTTGGCAGCCGTAGTCTTGGCTTTCGGCTTTTTAGCGGTAGCAGGAGCAGCTGCTTTTTTCACCGCCTTTTTGGGCTTAGCAGACGCCGCTGGCTTGGCCTTTGGTGCTTTCGCCGCCTTTGGCTTCGCTGCGATCGACTTGGCCTTCGCTGCTGTTGGCTTCGCCTTTACGGTTCCAGTTTTCTTGGCATCCTTGGCCTTTGCCTTTTCGGTTTTCTTCTTCTCTGCGGTCTTTTTGGTGGTAACAGCCTTCTTAGCCTTGGGCTTCTTCTCGTCAGCTCCGGCGGCAGCTTTCTTGGCGGTGGATCCGGTCTTCTTGACGGCTACCTTCTTGCTTTTCACCTTCTTCTCAGCAGACGCAGGCTTCGGCTTCGGATCCTTCTTGGCGGAGGCCGACAGTTTAAATGAGCCAGACGCCCCTTTTCCCTTGGTTTGGATCAGCTTTCCATTGACCACGGCGGATTTCAAGTATTTCTTGATGAATGGAGCCAGCTTCTGGGCATCGCATTTATAGGTGGCAGTGATGTATTTCTTAATTGCCAGAAGCGATGAGCCGCCACGTTCCTTCAAATTCTTGATGGATGCGTCCACCATTTGTTGAGTTGGCGGATGCGATGGCGGGGCAGCAGCCCTTTTCACCTTTGGGGCAGCGGATCCAGATGCCTTCTTGGTGGCCACCTTCTTCTCAACTGACACTGACGGGGCAGCCACTGGGGAAGCGGACGTTGCAACTGCAGAATCAGACATTTTTCTTCACTAAAATACACTTTTTCGTATAGAAAATGGGCCGCGCGCTTATTACCAACCTCCTTCGTTCGGATGAGAATCGAGGAGGAGAGCACTTTAACTGTGCGCCTGGCATCAGGCATTTGCTCTGCTATTATTTGTTTGAAGTGCAAACATATTTTCTTATTTTTAGTGCTTAAGATTCTAAAACTTAACAATCTTTTTATTGTTTTACATTCTTAAATGATCTATTAAGCAGGTAATGTTTTCAAAATGTAAGTATCTTGTTTTTGCGACCTTTTATTGCCTTATCAACTTCAACATAGACATTCGTAACATGAGCAATTTTCTTAAAAACCCATTTTAAAATATGATATCTTAAAAATATTTTGTAACTTGCTAATGAAAAAATAAATTTGAACCTTTTACTTAAATAAGTACTACAATTATATTTACTTATCATTAGTTTAGGTATTTTATTACTTGTTCCAAGTTGTCCCTTGGCTACGTACGAAGTTGGCTATCAAGCTACATTCGGCAATGGTTTTCTGACTGTTAAAAATATAAATCTTTTAAAATATTGTATTTATTCGATGTTTTCTTAGATATATCATGTCTTTGCTCAAGACAGTACAGCATTGGATGCATGTTTATAAGCAGTTTTTACAAAATTTGCTAATATGTGTTTCATGTATGAATCCCATTGAGGCCGCACTCAAGTTAACATTAAAGAAAAAAATCTAAAAAATATACTTAATAATATTTTTCTTGTTTTTTATAAAGCATTATGCATTCATTAACGCATATGATTTATTTTCAGATAGCGTTTAAAAGTTTTTCGATTTTTTGTTGATGCTTGAATGTCTAATGTTGATCGTGGTTGTCCCACATAACCCTCCCTTTCTAAAAACATGCCGACATTTATAACGAAAATTTTTGAAAAACGTGATAATACCAAAAGTACAATCAAATTGAATCTAATCTATTAAATAAATCTAATATTACAAAAAACGATATATAAATTCAGGAATATATATACCTATAAGCAGTTTTTTTTGTGTCCCATATAAAAATATCGTGGAGGTTGCACTTAACATTAAAAAGAAAATATAAAAAATGTATTTTTAAATCTGTTTATGTTTTATTAAGCAAATAGATTCACAAGCCTAGCTAATTTTTGTTCATCTCGCATGTAATATTTTTTAGTTTTTTTCTGATGCTTGAAAGTCTTGACCATCCCTGCCGCATAGCAGCTCCATCGCATTAAAAACCCCACCCAATCCAATATTTATTGATTTTATCAATTCTAATTTCTATCAAATCACAAAAAGTTACATACAATTATTAACTCCACTTACGAAGGAACGAGTCGAAAAGTTTTTTTTTTATTTTAACGTTGAAGCCTGCAGATAAAAATTTGTATCTCATTGACTGTAATTTGTGGTCCTGAAAAGGACCGATTTGTACAAAGTATGTTAGCGCATTGGCAGCACGCACACTTAAGCACGCTCGCCGCGAATGCGACGGGCCAACTGGATGTCTTTGGGCATGATGGTGACACGCTTGGCATGAATGGCGCACAAGTTGGTATCTTCAAAGAGGCCAACCAGATAGGCCTCGCTAGCTTCCTGCAGAGCCATCACTGCCGAGCTCTGGAATCGCAGGTCAGTCTTGAAGTCCTGAGCGATTTCACGCACCAGACGCTGGAAAGGCAGCTTGCGGATCAGGAGCTCGGTACTCTTCTGGTATCGACGGATCTCACGCAGGGCAACAGTTCCAGGGCGATACCGATGGGGCTTCTTCACGCCTCCGGTGGCTGGTGCGCTCTTGCGAGCGGCCTTAGTAGCCAGTTGTTTGCGTGGCGCCTTGCCACCAGTCGATTTCCGAGCGGTTTGCTTGGTACGGGCCATTTTCGAGTTCACGTTCACTTCACGTTTCAAAACACAATAAACGATAGCTGCATTTGCTACCTACTTATATAGCAAAACGAGGAGGGTTGAAAAGAGAGGGAAGCAGAGGCCATCTCACTTGTCGAGCAGAGAGCGGTGAGCGAAGAGCGGGACGCACATATCGTTCGGACTCGCTCGTGTTTCTGGGGTTTTAGGTATAAATAAGAGTGCGTCGAAAATCAGGAATTAGTTCTTCAGTGACTTTCGTTTCGTGCAGTGTGTTAACAGTAGAAAATAGTGAAATATGACTGGTCGCGGTAAAGGAGGCAAAGGCTTGGGAAAAGGAGGCGCCAAGCGTCATCGCAAAGTGCTGCGAGATAACATCCAGGGTATCACTAAGCCAGCAATCCGCCGTTTGGCTCGTCGCGGCGGTGTGAAGCGCATCTCGGGACTCATTTACGAGGAAACACGTGGCGTTCTGAAGGTGTTCTTGGAGAACGTTATCCGCGATGCCGTCACCTACACCGAACACGCCAAGAGGAAGACTGTCACAGCCATGGATGTTGTGTACGCTCTGAAGAGGCAAGGCCGCACCCTGTACGGCTTCGGCGGTTAAAAAACTAGTACAGCTTGTACTTCATTCAGCAATCGGTCCTTTTCAGGACCACCATTCAAATTTTCGAAGGAGACAAATTTTCAAATAATTTTTTGATTTATTGGCATACTGACCGGGAACTCGAAAGTTGATACTGCATATACATATTGCATTGAACCAAAATTAAATTTCAAATGGGTATGGGTTCAGGTATGTATTTTGTAGAGGCTGTACCGCTTGCAGATACAGCATTAACGGAAATGCGTCTTTTTGGCGACGAACTTCTTAGAACATTCCAGATCTTATTTCTGACCAAGTGCTATTCAACGACATTTCTTGTTTTAATGATATAATATACGTATTGGAAAATCTTCACTTCTTTGGTAAAAACTTGGTCGTCCTGAAAAGGACGGTTGGGTTTTATTTTTTATGTACAAGTATGTAGTAGGCTCCGCATTTAAAACGTTTAAGCCTTCTTCTCGGTCTTCTTGGGCAACAGAACAGCCTGGATGTTGGGCAACACTCCACCCTGGGCAATGGTGACGCCGGAGAGTAGTTTGTTCAACTCCTCGTCGTTGCGGATGGCCAGCTGCAGATGACGAGGAATAATCCTAGTCTTCTTGTTGTCACGAGCAGCATTGCCAGCCAATTCGAGAACCTCAGCGGCCAGATATTCCATCACAGCAGCCAGGTAAACTGGAGCGCCGGCCCCAACTCGCTCGGCATAGTTGCCCTTGCGGAGCAAACGGTGAATACGGCCCACTGGGAACTGAAGACCGGCACGGTTAGAGCGGGACTTTGCCTTTCCCTTCACTTTGCCACCTTTTCCACGACCAGACATTTTTCTTTACGAGTATTTCACTTAGTTCACTTTACACACTGAAAACGAATGCTCGACGAGCCCCGGGTAGCCACATATTTATACTTTTGCGTCTGCCTGCGCGTTCATTTAGGGGTGGGTGCCTTAGACCTGAAAACATTGCTCGAAAAAAAGTATAAAGCTGAACGCGCTTGGGCACCATTATGATCAGTGAGTTGTGTTTGTGAAATCATAAGTGAAGTGAATAATGCCGCCGAAAACTAGTGGAAAGGCAGCCAAGAAGGCTGGCAAAGCCCAGAAGAACATCACCAAGACCGATAAGAAGAAGAAGCGCAAGAGGAAGGAGAGCTACGCCATCTACATTTACAAGGTCCTGAAGCAGGTCCACCCTGACACCGGCATTTCGTCGAAGGCAATGAGCATCATGAACAGCTTTGTGAATGATATCTTCGAGCGCATTGCTGCCGAGGCGTCTCGTCTGGCTCACTACAACAAGCGCTCGACCATAACCAGTCGGGAGATCCAAACGGCTGTTCGCCTGCTCCTGCCCGGAGAGTTGGCCAAGCACGCCGTCAGTGAGGGAACCAAGGCTGTCACCAAGTACACCAGCTCCAAGTAATTTTCTCTTGCTGCGTATGGGCAGAAAGATCCAAAACGGCCCTTTTCAGGGCCACAACACATTTTACCAAAGAAACTACATTTTCAATATACCATTTGCCAATCAAATTCGTGATATAAGTTCAATTTGTGTTTTTTTTTCTGAAGAACTTATTCTGGAGCTTTATAGTATAGTTATTAAATCATGAACATCGATTGATAACGAGTTTCTGCAAAAAGTGGCGAGGAACATTCTTTGACTTGCATTTTAAGATACTCTGGTACAGCTGCTGAAATCAATGCGGCCACACTTCTTTAAAAAAAAAATGCTAACGGCCTAACAAAATAATTGGATAAGTAAAATGTACAAAGTTTTAAATTGAAAGTATCTTTCTCTTGTTAACGAACGTTGTAGCCCTGAAAAGGGCTTGTTTAAACTAATTTCAGATATCGAAATCTAAAATAGCGATTGCGAGCAGGTACCAGGTACTGTACTTTTGCTCAATTTACTTCTTGGCAGCCGTAGTCTTGGCTTTCGGCTTTTTAGCGGTAGCAGGAGCAGCTGCTTTTTTCACCGCCTTTTTGGGCTTAGCAGACGCCGCTGGCTTGGCCTTTGGTGCTTTCGCCGCCTTTGGCTTCGCTGCGATCGACTTGGCCTTCGCTGCTGTTGGCTTCGCCTTTACGGTTCCAGTTTTCTTGGCATCCTTGGCCTTTGCCTTTTCGGTTTTCTTCTTCTCTGCGGTCTTTTTGGTGGTAACAGCCTTCTTAGCCTTGGGCTTCTTCTCGTCAGCTCCGGCGGCAGCTTTCTTGGCGGTGGATCCGGTCTTCTTGACGGCTACCTTCTTGCTTTTCACCTTCTTCTCAGCAGACGCAGGCTTCGGCTTCGGATCCTTCTTGGCGGAGGCCGACAGTTTAAATGAGCCAGACGCCCCTTTTCCCTTGGTTTGGATCAGCTTTCCATTGACCACGGCGGATTTCAAGTATTTCTTGATGAATGGAGCCAGCTTCTGGGCATCGCATTTATAGGTGGCAGTGATGTATTTCTTAATTGCCAGAAGCGATGAGCCGCCACGTTCCTTCAAATTCTTGATGGATGCGTCCACCATTTGTTGAGTTGGCGGATGCGATGGCGGGGCAGCAGCCCTTTTCACCTTTGGGGCAGCGGATCCAGATGCCTTCTTGGTGGCCACCTTCTTCTCAACTGACACTGACGGGGCAGCCACTGGGGAAGCGGACGTTGCAACTGCAGAATCAGACATTTTTCTTCACTAAAATACACTTTTTCGTATAGAAAATGGGCCGCGCGCTTATTACCAACCTCCTTCGTTCGGATGAGAATCGAGGAGGAGAGCACTTTAACTGTGCGCCTGGCATCAGGCATTTGCTCTGCTATTATTTGTTTGAAGTGCAAACATATTTTCTTATTTTTAGTGCTTAAGATTCTAAAACTTAACAATCTTTTTATTGTTTTACATTCTTAAATGATCTATTAAGCAGGTAATGTTTTCAAAATGTAAGTATCTTGTTTTTGCGACCTTTTATTGCCTTATCAACTTCAACATAGACATTCGTAACATGAGCAATTTTCTTAAAAACCCATTTTAAAATATGATATCTTAAAAATATTTTGTAACTTGCTAATGAAAAAATAAATTTGAACCTTTTACTTAAATAAGTACTACAATTATATTTACTTATCATTAGTTTAGGTATTTTATTACTTGTTCCAAGTTGTCCCTTGGCTACGTACGAAGTTGGCTATCAAGCTACATTCGGCAATGGTTTTCTGACTGTTAAAAATATAAATCTTTTAAAATATTGTATTTATTCGATGTTTTCTTAGATATATCATGTCTTTGCTCAAGACAGTACAGCATTGGATGCATGTTTATAAGCAGTTTTTACAAAATTTGCTAATATGTGTTTCATGTATGAATCCCATTGAGGCCGCACTCAAGTTAACATTAAAGAAAAAAATCTAAAAAATATACTTAATAATATTTTTCTTGTTTTTTATAAAGCATTATGCATTCATTAACGCATATGATTTATTTTCAGATAGCGTTTAAAAGTTTTTCGATTTTTTGTTGATGCTTGAATGTCTAATGTTGATCGTGGTTGTCCCACATAACCCTCCCTTTCTAAAAACATGCCGACATTTATAACGAAAATTTTTGAAAAACGTGATAATACCAAAAGTACAATCAAATTGAATCTAATCTATTAAATAAATCTAATATTACAAAAAACGATATATAAATTCAGGAATATATATACCTATAAGCAGTTTTTTTTGTGTCCCATATAAAAATATCGTGGAGGTTGCACTTAACATTAAAAAGAAAATATAAAAAATGTATTTTTAAATCTGTTTATGTTTTATTAAGCAAATAGATTCACAAGCCTAGCTAATTTTTGTTCATCTCGCATGTAATATTTTTTAGTTTTTTTCTGATGCTTGAAAGTCTTGACCATCCCTGCCGCATAGCAGCTCCATCGCATTAAAAACCCCACCCAATCCAATATTTATTGATTTTATCAATTCTAATTTCTATCAAATCACAAAAAGTTACATACAATTATTAACTCCACTTACGAAGGAACGAGTCGAAAAGTTTTTTTTTTATTTTAACGTTGAAGCCTGCAGATAAAAATTTGTATCTCATTGACTGTAATTTGTGGTCCTGAAAAGGACCGATTTGTACAAAGTATGTTAGCGCATTGGCAGCACGCACACTTAAGCACGCTCGCCGCGAATGCGACGGGCCAACTGGATGTCTTTGGGCATGATGGTGACACGCTTGGCATGAATGGCGCACAAGTTGGTATCTTCAAAGAGGCCAACCAGATAGGCCTCGCTAGCTTCCTGCAGAGCCATCACTGCCGAGCTCTGGAATCGCAGGTCAGTCTTGAAGTCCTGAGCGATTTCACGCACCAGACGCTGGAAAGGCAGCTTGCGGATCAGGAGCTCGGTACTCTTCTGGTATCGACGGATCTCACGCAGGGCAACAGTTCCAGGGCGATACCGATGGGGCTTCTTCACGCCTCCGGTGGCTGGTGCGCTCTTGCGAGCGGCCTTAGTAGCCAGTTGTTTGCGTGGCGCCTTGCCACCAGTCGATTTCCGAGCGGTTTGCTTGGTACGGGCCATTTTCGAGTTCACGTTCACTTCACGTTTCAAAACACAATAAACGATAGCTGCATTTGCTACCTACTTATATAGCAAAACGAGGAGGGTTGAAAAGAGAGGGAAGCAGAGGCCATCTCACTTGTCGAGCAGAGAGCGGTGAGCGAAGAGCGGGACGCACATATCGTTCGGACTCGCTCGTGTTTCTGGGGTTTTAGGTATAAATAAGAGTGCGTCGAAAATCAGGAATTAGTTCTTCAGTGACTTTCGTTTCGTGCAGTGTGTTAACAGTAGAAAATAGTGAAATATGACTGGTCGCGGTAAAGGAGGCAAAGGCTTGGGAAAAGGAGGCGCCAAGCGTCATCGCAAAGTGCTGCGAGATAACATCCAGGGTATCACTAAGCCAGCAATCCGCCGTTTGGCTCGTCGCGGCGGTGTGAAGCGCATCTCGGGACTCATTTACGAGGAAACACGTGGCGTTCTGAAGGTGTTCTTGGAGAACGTTATCCGCGATGCCGTCACCTACACCGAACACGCCAAGAGGAAGACTGTCACAGCCATGGATGTTGTGTACGCTCTGAAGAGGCAAGGCCGCACCCTGTACGGCTTCGGCGGTTAAAAAACTAGTACAGCTTGTACTTCATTCAGCAATCGGTCCTTTTCAGGACCACCATTCAAATTTTCGAAGGAGACAAATTTTCAAATAATTTTTTGATTTATTGGCATACTGACCGGGAACTCGAAAGTTGATACTGCATATACATATTGCATTGAACCAAAATTAAATTTCAAATGGGTATGGGTTCAGGTATGTATTTTGTAGAGGCTGTACCGCTTGCAGATACAGCATTAACGGAAATGCGTCTTTTTGGCGACGAACTTCTTAGAACATTCCAGATCTTATTTCTGACCAAGTGCTATTCAACGACATTTCTTGTTTTAATGATATAATATACGTATTGGAAAATCTTCACTTCTTTGGTAAAAACTTGGTCGTCCTGAAAAGGACGGTTGGGTTTTATTTTTTATGTACAAGTATGTAGTAGGCTCCGCATTTAAAACGTTTAAGCCTTCTTCTCGGTCTTCTTGGGCAACAGAACAGCCTGGATGTTGGGCAACACTCCACCCTGGGCAATGGTGACGCCGGAGAGTAGTTTGTTCAACTCCTCGTCGTTGCGGATGGCCAGCTGCAGATGACGAGGAATAATCCTAGTCTTCTTGTTGTCACGAGCAGCATTGCCAGCCAATTCGAGAACCTCAGCGGCCAGATATTCCATCACAGCAGCCAGGTAAACTGGAGCGCCGGCCCCAACTCGCTCGGCATAGTTGCCCTTGCGGAGCAAACGGTGAATACGGCCCACTGGGAACTGAAGACCGGCACGGTTAGAGCGGGACTTTGCCTTTCCCTTCACTTTGCCACCTTTTCCACGACCAGACATTTTTCTTTACGAGTATTTCACTTAGTTCACTTTACACACTGAAAACGAATGCTCGACGAGCCCCGGGTAGCCACATATTTATACTTTTGCGTCTGCCTGCGCGTTCATTTAGGGGTGGGTGCCTTAGACCTGAAAACATTGCTCGAAAAAAAGTATAAAGCTGAACGCGCTTGGGCACCATTATGATCAGTGAGTTGTGTTTGTGAAATCATAAGTGAAGTGAATAATGCCGCCGAAAACTAGTGGAAAGGCAGCCAAGAAGGCTGGCAAAGCCCAGAAGAACATCACCAAGACCGATAAGAAGAAGAAGCGCAAGAGGAAGGAGAGCTACGCCATCTACATTTACAAGGTCCTGAAGCAGGTCCACCCTGACACCGGCATTTCGTCGAAGGCAATGAGCATCATGAACAGCTTTGTGAATGATATCTTCGAGCGCATTGCTGCCGAGGCGTCTCGTCTGGCTCACTACAACAAGCGCTCGACCATAACCAGTCGGGAGATCCAAACGGCTGTTCGCCTGCTCCTGCCCGGAGAGTTGGCCAAGCACGCCGTCAGTGAGGGAACCAAGGCTGTCACCAAGTACACCAGCTCCAAGTAATTTTCTCTTGCTGCGTATGGGCAGAAAGATCCAAAACGGCCCTTTTCAGGGCCACAACACATTTTACCAAAGAAACTACATTTTCAATATACCATTTGCCAATCAAATTCGTGATATAAGTTCAATTTGTGTTTTTTTTTCTGAAGAACTTATTCTGGAGCTTTATAGTATAGTTATTAAATCATGAACATCGATTGATAACGAGTTTCTGCAAAAAGTGGCGAGGAACATTCTTTGACTTGCATTTTAAGATACTCTGGTACAGCTGCTGAAATCAATGCGGCCACACTTCTTTAAAAAAAAAATGCTAACGGCCTAACAAAATAATTGGATAAGTAAAATGTACAAAGTTTTAAATTGAAAGTATCTTTCTCTTGTTAACGAACGTTGTAGCCCTGAAAAGGGCTTGTTTAAACTAATTTCAGATATCGAAATCTAAAATAGCGATTGCGAGCAGGTACCAGGTACTGTACTTTTGCTCAATTTACTTCTTGGCAGCCGTAGTCTTGGCTTTCGGCTTTTTAGCGGTAGCAGGAGCAGCTGCTTTTTTCACCGCCTTTTTGGGCTTAGCAGACGCCGCTGGCTTGGCCTTTGGTGCTTTCGCCGCCTTTGGCTTCGCTGCGATCGACTTGGCCTTCGCTGCTGTTGGCTTCGCCTTTACGGTTCCAGTTTTCTTGGCATCCTTGGCCTTTGCCTTTTCGGTTTTCTTCTTCTCTGCGGTCTTTTTGGTGGTAACAGCCTTCTTAGCCTTGGGCTTCTTCTCGTCAGCTCCGGCGGCAGCTTTCTTGGCGGTGGATCCGGTCTTCTTGACGGCTACCTTCTTGCTTTTCACCTTCTTCTCAGCAGACGCAGGCTTCGGCTTCGGATCCTTCTTGGCGGAGGCCGACAGTTTAAATGAGCCAGACGCCCCTTTTCCCTTGGTTTGGATCAGCTTTCCATTGACCACGGCGGATTTCAAGTATTTCTTGATGAATGGAGCCAGCTTCTGGGCATCGCATTTATAGGTGGCAGTGATGTATTTCTTAATTGCCAGAAGCGATGAGCCGCCACGTTCCTTCAAATTCTTGATGGATGCGTCCACCATTTGTTGAGTTGGCGGATGCGATGGCGGGGCAGCAGCCCTTTTCACCTTTGGGGCAGCGGATCCAGATGCCTTCTTGGTGGCCACCTTCTTCTCAACTGACACTGACGGGGCAGCCACTGGGGAAGCGGACGTTGCAACTGCAGAATCAGACATTTTTCTTCACTAAAATACACTTTTTCGTATAGAAAATGGGCCGCGCGCTTATTACCAACCTCCTTCGTTCGGATGAGAATCGAGGAGGAGAGCACTTTAACTGTGCGCCTGGCATCAGGCATTTGCTCTGCTATTATTTGTTTGAAGTGCAAACATATTTTCTTATTTTTAGTGCTTAAGATTCTAAAACTTAACAATCTTTTTATTGTTTTACATTCTTAAATGATCTATTAAGCAGGTAATGTTTTCAAAATGTAAGTATCTTGTTTTTGCGACCTTTTATTGCCTTATCAACTTCAACATAGACATTCGTAACATGAGCAATTTTCTTAAAAACCCATTTTAAAATATGATATCTTAAAAATATTTTGTAACTTGCTAATGAAAAAATAAATTTGAACCTTTTACTTAAATAAGTACTACAATTATATTTACTTATCATTAGTTTAGGTATTTTATTACTTGTTCCAAGTTGTCCCTTGGCTACGTACGAAGTTGGCTATCAAGCTACATTCGGCAATGGTTTTCTGACTGTTAAAAATATAAATCTTTTAAAATATTGTATTTATTCGATGTTTTCTTAGATATATCATGTCTTTGCTCAAGACAGTACAGCATTGGATGCATGTTTATAAGCAGTTTTTACAAAATTTGCTAATATGTGTTTCATGTATGAATCCCATTGAGGCCGCACTCAAGTTAACATTAAAGAAAAAAATCTAAAAAATATACTTAATAATATTTTTCTTGTTTTTTATAAAGCATTATGCATTCATTAACGCATATGATTTATTTTCAGATAGCGTTTAAAAGTTTTTCGATTTTTTGTTGATGCTTGAATGTCTAATGTTGATCGTGGTTGTCCCACATAACCCTCCCTTTCTAAAAACATGCCGACATTTATAACGAAAATTTTTGAAAAACGTGATAATACCAAAAGTACAATCAAATTGAATCTAATCTATTAAATAAATCTAATATTACAAAAAACGATATATAAATTCAGGAATATATATACCTATAAGCAGTTTTTTTGTGTCCCATATAAAAATATCGTGGAGGTTGCACTTAACATTAAAAAGAAAATATAAAAAATGTATTTTTAAATCTGTTTATGTTTTATTAAGCAAATAGATTCACAAGCCTAGCTAATTTTTGTTCATCTCGCATGTAATATTTTTTAGTTTTTTTCTGATGCTTGAAAGTCTTGACCATCCCTGCCGCATAGCAGCTCCATCGCATTAAAAACCCCACCCAATCCAATATTTATTGATTTTATCAATTCTAATTTCTATCAAATCACAAAAAGTTACATACAATTATTAACTCCACTTACGAAGGAACGAGTCGAAAAGTTTTTTTTTTATTTTAACGTTGAAGCCTGCAGATAAAAATTTGTATCTCATTGACTGTAATTTGTGGTCCTGAAAAGGACCGATTTGTACAAAGTATGTTAGCGCATTGGCAGCACGCACACTTAAGCACGCTCGCCGCGAATGCGACGGGCCAACTGGATGTCTTTGGGCATGATGGTGACACGCTTGGCATGAATGGCGCACAAGTTGGTATCTTCAAAGAGGCCAACCAGATAGGCCTCGCTAGCTTCCTGCAGAGCCATCACTGCCGAGCTCTGGAATCGCAGGTCAGTCTTGAAGTCCTGAGCGATTTCACGCACCAGACGCTGGAAAGGCAGCTTGCGGATCAGGAGCTCGGTACTCTTCTGGTATCGACGGATCTCACGCAGGGCAACAGTTCCAGGGCGATACCGATGGGGCTTCTTCACGCCTCCGGTGGCTGGTGCGCTCTTGCGAGCGGCCTTAGTAGCCAGTTGTTTGCGTGGCGCCTTGCCACCAGTCGATTTCCGAGCGGTTTGCTTGGTACGGGCCATTTTCGAGTTCACGTTCACTTCACGTTTCAAAACACAATAAACGATAGCTGCATTTGCTACCTACTTATATAGCAAAACGAGGAGGGTTGAAAAGAGAGGGAAGCAGAGGCCATCTCACTTGTCGAGCAGAGAGCGGTGAGCGAAGAGCGGGACGCACATATCGTTCGGACTCGCTCGTGTTTCTGGGGTTTTAGGTATAAATAAGAGTGCGTCGAAAATCAGGAATTAGTTCTTCAGTGACTTTCGTTTCGTGCAGTGTGTTAACAGTAGAAAATAGTGAAATATGACTGGTCGCGGTAAAGGAGGCAAAGGCTTGGGAAAAGGAGGCGCCAAGCGTCATCGCAAAGTGCTGCGAGATAACATCCAGGGTATCACTAAGCCAGCAATCCGCCGTTTGGCTCGTCGCGGCGGTGTGAAGCGCATCTCGGGACTCATTTACGAGGAAACACGTGGCGTTCTGAAGGTGTTCTTGGAGAACGTTATCCGCGATGCCGTCACCTACACCGAACACGCCAAGAGGAAGACTGTCACAGCCATGGATGTTGTGTACGCTCTGAAGAGGCAAGGCCGCACCCTGTACGGCTTCGGCGGTTAAAAAACTAGTACAGCTTGTACTTCATTCAGCAATCGGTCCTTTTCAGGACCACCATTCAAATTTTCGAAGGAGACAAATTTTCAAATAATTTTTTGATTTATTGGCATACTGACCGGGAACTCGAAAGTTGATACTGCATATACATATTGCATTGAACCAAAATTAAATTTCAAATGGGTATGGGTTCAGGTATGTATTTTGTAGAGGCTGTACCGCTTGCAGATACAGCATTAACGGAAATGCGTCTTTTTGGCGACGAACTTCTTAGAACATTCCAGATCTTATTTCTGACCAAGTGCTATTCAACGACATTTCTTGTTTTAATGATATAATATACGTATTGGAAAATCTTCACTTCTTTGGTAAAAACTTGGTCGTCCTGAAAAGGACGGTTGGGTTTTATTTTTTATGTACAAGTATGTAGTAGGCTCCGCATTTAAAACGTTTAAGCCTTCTTCTCGGTCTTCTTGGGCAACAGAACAGCCTGGATGTTGGGCAACACTCCACCCTGGGCAATGGTGACGCCGGAGAGTAGTTTGTTCAACTCCTCGTCGTTGCGGATGGCCAGCTGCAGATGACGAGGAATAATCCTAGTCTTCTTGTTGTCACGAGCAGCATTGCCAGCCAATTCGAGAACCTCAGCGGCCAGATATTCCATCACAGCAGCCAGGTAAACTGGAGCGCCGGCCCCAACTCGCTCGGCATAGTTGCCCTTGCGGAGCAAACGGTGAATACGGCCCACTGGGAACTGAAGACCGGCACGGTTAGAGCGGGACTTTGCCTTTCCCTTCACTTTGCCACCTTTTCCACGACCAGACATTTTTCTTTACGAGTATTTCACTTAGTTCACTTTACACACTGAAAACGAATGCTCGACGAGCCCCGGGTAGCCACATATTTATACTTTTGCGTCTGCCTGCGCGTTCATTTAGGGGTGGGTGCCTTAGACCTGAAAACATTGCTCGAAAAAAAGTATAAAGCTGAACGCGCTTGGGCACCATTATGATCAGTGAGTTGTGTTTGTGAAATCATAAGTGAAGTGAATAATGCCGCCGAAAACTAGTGGAAAGGCAGCCAAGAAGGCTGGCAAAGCCCAGAAGAACATCACCAAGACCGATAAGAAGAAGAAGCGCAAGAGGAAGGAGAGCTACGCCATCTACATTTACAAGGTCCTGAAGCAGGTCCACCCTGACACCGGCATTTCGTCGAAGGCAATGAGCATCATGAACAGCTTTGTGAATGATATCTTCGAGCGCATTGCTGCCGAGGCGTCTCGTCTGGCTCACTACAACAAGCGCTCGACCATAACCAGTCGGGAGATCCAAACGGCTGTTCGCCTGCTCCTGCCCGGAGAGTTGGCCAAGCACGCCGTCAGTGAGGGAACCAAGGCTGTCACCAAGTACACCAGCTCCAAGTAATTTTCTCTTGCTGCGTATGGGCAGAAAGATCCAAAACGGCCCTTTTCAGGGCCACAACACATTTTACCAAAGAAACTACATTTTCAATATACCATTTGCCAATCAAATTCGTGATATAAGTTCAATTTGTGTTTTTTTTCTGAAGAACTTATTCTGGAGCTTTATAGTATAGTTATTAAATCATGAACATCGATTGATAACGAGTTTCTGCAAAAAGTGGCGAGGAACATTCTTTGACTTGCATTTTAAGATACTCTGGTACAGCTGCTGAAATCAATGCGGCCACACTTCTTTAAAAAAAAAATGCTAACGGCCTAACAAAATAATTGGATAAGTAAAATGTACAAAGTTTTAAATTGAAAGTATCTTTCTCTTGTTAACGAACGTTGTAGCCCTGAAAAGGGCTTGTTTAAACTAATTTCAGATATCGAAATCTAAAATAGCGATTGCGAGCAGGTACCAGGTACTGTACTTTTGCTCAATTTACTTCTTGGCAGCCGTAGTCTTGGCTTTCGGCTTTTTAGCGGTAGCAGGAGCAGCTGCTTTTTTCACCGCCTTTTTGGGCTTAGCAGACGCCGCTGGCTTGGCCTTTGGTGCTTTCGCCGCCTTTGGCTTCGCTGCGATCGACTTGGCCTTCGCTGCTGTTGGCTTCGCCTTTACGGTTCCAGTTTTCTTGGCATCCTTGGCCTTTGCCTTTTCGGTTTTCTTCTTCTCTGCGGTCTTTTTGGTGGTAACAGCCTTCTTAGCCTTGGGCTTCTTCTCGTCAGCTCCGGCGGCAGCTTTCTTGGCGGTGGATCCGGTCTTCTTGACGGCTACCTTCTTGCTTTTCACCTTCTTCTCAGCAGACGCAGGCTTCGGCTTCGGATCCTTCTTGGCGGAGGCCGACAGTTTAAATGAGCCAGACGCCCCTTTTCCCTTGGTTTGGATCAGCTTTCCATTGACCACGGCGGATTTCAAGTATTTCTTGATGAATGGAGCCAGCTTCTGGGCATCGCATTTATAGGTGGCAGTGATGTATTTCTTAATTGCCAGAAGCGATGAGCCGCCACGTTCCTTCAAATTCTTGATGGATGCGTCCACCATTTGTTGAGTTGGCGGATGCGATGGCGGGCAGCAGCCCTTTTCACCTTTGGGGCAGCGGATCCAGATGCCTTCTTGGTGGCCACCTTCTTCTCAACTGACACTGACGGGGCAGCCACTGGGGAAGCGGACGTTGCAACTGCAGAATCAGACATTTTTCTTCACTAAAATACACTTTTTCGTATAGAAAATGGGCCGCGCGCTTATTACCAACCTCCTTCGTTCGGATGAGAATCGAGGAGGAGAGCACTTTAACTGTGCGCCTGGCATCAGGCATTTGCTCTGCTATTATTTGTTTGAAGTGCAAACATATTTTCTTATTTTTAGTGCTTAAGATTCTAAAACTTAACAATCTTTTTATTGTTTTACATTCTTAAATGATCTATTAAGCAGGTAATGTTTTCAAAATGTAAGTATCTTGTTTTTGCGACCTTTTATTGCCTTATCAACTTCAACATAGACATTCGTAACATGAGCAATTTTCTTAAAAACCCATTTTAAAATATGATATCTTAAAAATATTTTGTAACTTGCTAATGAAAAAATAAATTTGAACCTTTTACTTAAATAAGTACTACAATTATATTTACTTATCATTAGTTTAGGTATTTTATTACTTGTTCCAAGTTGTCCCTTGGCTACGTACGAAGTTGGCTATCAAGCTACATTCGGCAATGGTTTTCTGACTGTTAAAAATATAAATCTTTTAAAATATTGTATTTATTCGATGTTTTCTTAGATATATCATGTCTTTGCTCAAGACAGTACAGCATTGGATGCATGTTTATAAGCAGTTTTTACAAAATTTGCTAATATGTGTTTCATGTATGAATCCCATTGAGGCCGCACTCAAGTTAACATTAAAGAAAAAAATCTAAAAAATATACTTAATAATATTTTTCTTGTTTTTTATAAAGCATTATGCATTCATTAACGCATATGATTTATTTTCAGATAGCGTTTAAAAGTTTTTCGATTTTTTGTTGATGCTTGAATGTCTAATGTTGATCGTGGTTGTCCCACATAACCCTCCCTTTCTAAAAACATGCCGACATTTATAACGAAAATTTTTGAAAAACGTGATAATACCAAAAGTACAATCAAATTGAATCTAATCTATTAAATAAATCTAATATTACAAAAAACGATATATAAATTCAGGAATATATATACCTATAAGCAGTTTTTTTTGTGTCCCATATAAAAATATCGTGGAGGTTGCACTTAACATTAAAAAGAAAATATAAAAAATGTATTTTTAAATCTGTTTATGTTTTATTAAGCAAATAGATTCACAAGCCTAGCTAATTTTTGTTCATCTCGCATGTAATATTTTTTAGTTTTTTTCTGATGCTTGAAAGTCTTGACCATCCCTGCCGCATAGCAGCTCCATCGCATTAAAAACCCCACCCAATCCAATATTTATTGATTTTATCAATTCTAATTTCTATCAAATCACAAAAAGTTACATACAATTATTAACTCCACTTACGAAGGAACGAGTCGAAAAGTTTTTTTTTTATTTTAACGTTGAAGCCTGCAGATAAAAATTTGTATCTCATTGACTGTAATTTGTGGTCCTGAAAAGGACCGATTTGTACAAAGTATGTTAGCGCATTGGCAGCACGCACACTTAAGCACGCTCGCCGCGAATGCGACGGGCCAACTGGATGTCTTTGGGCATGATGGTGACACGCTTGGCATGAATGGCGCACAAGTTGGTATCTTCAAAGAGGCCAACCAGATAGGCCTCGCTAGCTTCCTGCAGAGCCATCACTGCCGAGCTCTGGAATCGCAGGTCAGTCTTGAAGTCCTGAGCGATTTCACGCACCAGACGCTGGAAAGGCAGCTTGCGGATCAGGAGCTCGGTACTCTTCTGGTATCGACGGATCTCACGCAGGGCAACAGTTCCAGGGCGATACCGATGGGGCTTCTTCACGCCTCCGGTGGCTGGTGCGCTCTTGCGAGCGGCCTTAGTAGCCAGTTGTTTGCGTGGCGCCTTGCCACCAGTCGATTTCCGAGCGGTTTGCTTGGTACGGGCCATTTTCGAGTTCACGTTCACTTCACGTTTCAAAACACAATAAACGATAGCTGCATTTGCTACCTACTTATATAGCAAAACGAGGAGGGTTGAAAAGAGAGGGAAGCAGAGGCCATCTCACTTGTCGAGCAGAGAGCGGTGAGCGAAGAGCGGGACGCACATATCGTTCGGACTCGCTCGTGTTTCTGGGGTTTTAGGTATAAATAAGAGTGCGTCGAAAATCAGGAATTAGTTCTTCAGTGACTTTCGTTTCGTGCAGTGTGTTAACAGTAGAAAATAGTGAAATATGACTGGTCGCGGTAAAGGAGGCAAAGGCTTGGGAAAAGGAGGCGCCAAGCGTCATCGCAAAGTGCTGCGAGATAACATCCAGGGTATCACTAAGCCAGCAATCCGCCGTTTGGCTCGTCGCGGCGGTGTGAAGCGCATCTCGGGACTCATTTACGAGGAAACACGTGGCGTTCTGAAGGTGTTCTTGGAGAACGTTATCCGCGATGCCGTCACCTACACCGAACACGCCAAGAGGAAGACTGTCACAGCCATGGATGTTGTGTACGCTCTGAAGAGGCAAGGCCGCACCCTGTACGGCTTCGGCGGTTAAAAAACTAGTACAGCTTGTACTTCATTCAGCAATCGGTCCTTTTCAGGACCACCATTCAAATTTTCGAAGGAGACAAATTTTCAAATAATTTTTGATTTATTGGCATACTGACCGGGAACTCGAAAGTTGATACTGCATATACATATTGCATTGAACCAAAATTAAATTTCAAATGGGTATGGGTTCAGGTATGTATTTTGTAGAGGCTGTACCGCTTGCAGATACAGCATTAACGGAAATGCGTCTTTTTGGCGACGAACTTCTTAGAACATTCCAGATCTTATTTCTGACCAAGTGCTATTCAACGACATTTCTTGTTTTAATGATATAATATACGTATTGAAAAATCTTCACTTCTTTGGTAAAAACTTGGTCGTCCTGAAAAGGACGGTTGGGTTTTATTTTTTATGTACAAGTATGTAGTAGGCTCCGCATTTAAAACGTTTAAGCCTTCTTCTCGGTCTTCTTGGGCAACAGAACAGCCTGGATGTTGGGCAACACTCCACCCTGGGCAATGGTGACGCCGGAGAGTAGTTTGTTCAACTCCTCGTCGTTGCGGATGGCCAGCTGCAGATGACGAGGAATAATCCTAGTCTTCTTGTTGTCACGAGCAGCATTGCCAGCCAATTCGAGAACCTCAGCGGCCAGATATTCCATCACAGCAGCCAGGTAAACTGGAGCGCCGGCCCCAACTCGCTCGGCATAGTTGCCCTTGCGGAGCAAACGGTGAATACGGCCCACTGGGAACTGAAGACCGGCACGGTTAGAGCGGGACTTTGCCTTTCCCTTCACTTTGCCACCTTTTCCACGACCAGACATTTTTCTTTACGAGTATTTCACTTAGTTCACTTTACACACTGAAAACGAATGCTCGACGAGCCCCGGGTAGCCACATATTTATACTTTTGCGTCTGCCTGCGCGTTCATTTAGGGGTGGGTGCCTTAGACCTGAAAACATTGCTCGAAAAAAAGTATAAAGCTGAACGCGCTTGGGCACCATTATGATCAGTGAGTTGTGTTTGTGAAATCATAAGTGAAGTGAATAATGCCGCCGAAAACTAGTGGAAAGGCAGCCAAGAAGGCTGGCAAAGCCCAGAAGAACATCACCAAGACCGATAAGAAGAAGAAGCGCAAGAGGAAGGAGAGCTACGCCATCTACATTTACAAGGTCCTGAAGCAGGTCCACCCTGACACCGGCATTTCGTCGAAGGCAATGAGCATCATGAACAGCTTTGTGAATGATATCTTCGAGCGCATTGCTGCCGAGGCGTCTCGTCTGGCTCACTACAACAAGCGCTCGACCATAACCAGTCGGGAGATCCAAACGGCTGTTCGCCTGCTCCTGCCCGGAGAGTTGGCCAAGCACGCCGTCAGTGAGGGAACCAAGGCTGTCACCAAGTACACCAGCTCCAAGTAATTTTCTCTTGCTGCGTATGGGCAGAAAGATCCAAAACGGCCCTTTTCAGGCCACAACACATTTTACCAAAGAAACTACATTTTCAATATACCATTTGCCAATCAAATTCGTGATATAAGTTCAATTTGTGTTTTTTTTTCTGAAGAACTTATTCTGGAGCTTTATAGTATAGTTATTAAATCATGAACATCGATTGATAACGAGTTTCTGCAAAAAGTGGCGAGGAACATTCTTTGACTTGCATTTTAAGATACTCTGGTACAGCTGCTGAAATCAATGCGGCCACACTTCTTTAAAAAAAAAATGCTAACGGCCTAACAAAATAATTGGATAAGTAAAATGTACAAAGTTTTAATTGAAAGTATCTTTCTCTTGTTAACGAACGTTGTAGCCCTGAAAAGGGCTTGTTTAAACTAATTTCAGATATCGAAATCTAAAATAGCGATTGCGAGCAGGTACCAGGTACTGTACTTTTGCTCAATTTACTTCTTGGCAGCCGTAGTCTTGGCTTTCGGCTTTTAGCGTAGCAGGAGCAGCTGCTTTTTTCACCGCCTTTTTGGGCTTAGCAGACGCCGCTGGCTTGGCCTTTGGTGCTTTCGCCGCCTTTGGCTTCGCTGCGATCGACTTGGCCTTCGCTGCTGTTGGCTTCGCCTTTACGGTTCCAGTTTTCTTGGCATCCTTGGCCTTTGCCTTTTCGGTTTTCTTCTTCTCTGCGGTCTTTTGGTGGTAACAGCCTTCTTAGCCTTGGGCTTCTTCTCGTCAGCTCGGCGGCAGCTTTCTTGGCGGTGGATCCGGTCTTCTTGACGGCTACCTTCTTGCTTTTCACCTTCTTCTCAGCAGACGCAGGCTTCGGCTTCGGATCCTTCTTGGCGGAGGCCGACAGTTTAAATGAGCCAGACGCCCCTTTTCCCTTGGTTTTGGATCAGCTTTCCATTGACCACGGCGGATTTCAAGTATTTCTTGATGAATGGAGCCAGCTTCTGGGCATCGCATTTATAGGTGGCAGTGATGTATTTCTTAATTGCCAGAAGCGATGAGCCGCCACGTTCCTTCAAATTCTTGATGGATGCGTCCACCATTTGTTGAGTTGGCGGATGCGATGGCGGGCAGCAGCCCTTTTCACCTTTGGGGCAGCGGATCCAGATGCCTTCTTGGTGGCCACCTTCTTCTCAACTGACACTGACGGGGCAGCCACTGGGGAAGCGGACGTTGCAACTGCAGAATCAGACATTTTTCTTCACTAAAATACACTTTTTCGTATAGAAAATGGGCCGCGCGCTTATTACCAACCTCCTTCGTTCGATGAGAATCGAGGAGGAGAGCACTTTAACTGTGCGCCTGGCATCAGGCATTTGCTCTGCTATTATTTGTTTGAAGTGCAAACATATTTTCTTATTTTTAGTGCTTAAGATTCTAAAACTTAACAATCTTTTTATTGTTTTACATTTCTTAAATGATCTATTAAGCAGGTAATGTTTTCAAAATGTAAGTATCTTGTTTTTGCGACCTTTTATTGCCTTATCAACTTCAACATAGACATTCGTAACATGAGCAATTTTCTTAAAAACCCATTTTAAATATGATATCTTAAAATATTTTGTAACTTGCTAATGAAAAAATAAATTTGAACCTTTTACTTAAATAAGTACTACAATTATATTTACTTATCATTAGTTTAGGTATTTTATTACTTGTTCCAAGTTGTCCCTTGGCTACGTACGAAGTTGGCTATCAAGCTACATTCGGCAATGGTTTTCTGACTGTTAAAAATATAAATCTTTTAAAATATTGTATTTATTCGATGTTTTCTTAGATATATCATGTCTTTGCTCAAGACAGTACAGCATTGGATGCATGTTTATAAGCAGTTTTTACAAAATTTGCTAATATGTGTTTCATGTATGAATCCCATTGAGGCCGCACTCAAGTTAACATTAAAGAAAAAAATCTAAAAAATATACTTAATAATATTTTTCTTGTTTTTTATAAAGCATTATGCATTCATTAACGCATATGATTATTTTCAGATAGCGTTTAAAAGTTTTCGATTTTTTGTTGATGCTTGAATGTCTAATGTTGATCGTGGTTGTCCCACATAACCCTCCCTTTCTAAAAACATGCCGACATTTATAACGAAAATTTTTGAAAAACGTGATAATACCAAAAGTACAATCAAATTGAATCTAATCTATTAAATAAATCTAATATTACAAAAAACGATATATAAATTCAGGAATATATATACCTATAAGCAGTTTTTTTTGTGTCCCATATAAAATATCGTGGAGGTTGCACTTAACATTAAAAAGAAAATATAAAAAATGTATTTTTAAATCTGTTTATGTTTTATTAAGCAAATAGATTCACAAGCCTAGCTAATTTTTGTTCATCTCGCATGTAATATTTTTTAGTTTTTTTCTGATGCTGAAAGTCTTGACCATCCTGCCGCATAGCAGCTCCATCGCATTAAAAACCCCACCCAATCCAATATTTATTGATTTTATCAATTCTAATTTCTATCAAATCACAAAAAAGTTACATACAATTATTAACTCCACTACGAAGGAACGAGTCGAAAAGTTTTTTTTTTATTTTAACGTTGAAGCCTGCAGATAAAATTTGTATCTCATTGACTGTAATTTGTGGTCCTGAAAAGGACCGATTTGTACAAAGTATGTTAGCGCATTGGCAGCACGCACACTTAAGCACGCTCGCCGCGAATGCGACGGGCCAACTGGATGTCTTTGGGCATGATGGTGACACGCTTGGCATGAATGGCGCACAAGTTGGTATCTTCAAAGAGGCCAACCAGATAGGCCTCGCTAGCTTCCTGCAGAGCCTCCACTGCCGAGCTCTGGAATCGCAGGTCAGTTCTTGAAGTCCTGAGCGATTTCACGCACCAGACGCTGGAAAGGCAGCTTGCGGATCAGGAGCTCGGTACTCTTTCTGGTATCGACGGATCTCACGCAGGGCAACAGTTCCAGGGCGATACCGATGGGGCTTCTTCTCACGCCTCCGGTGGCTGGTGCGCTCTTGCGAGCGGCCTTAGTAGCCAGTTGTTTGCGTGGCGCCTTGCCACCAGTCGATTCCGAGCGGTTGCTTGGTACGGGCCCATTTCGAGTTCACGTTCACTTCACGTTTCAAAACACAATAAACGATAGCTGCATTTGCTACCTACTTATATAGCAAAACGAGGAGGGTTGAAAAGAGAGGGAAGCAGAG